>NC_069076.1:10955483-11255483 GCF_025698485.1 Gossypium arboreum
CAAGGCCAAGGCACCGATGGGTTCCCGACTTGGGAGGCACAAGCGTCCCTAACATGACGGGGGAGAATGGCCAAGCCAAGCTCGAGCCCATAGCAATGCATAAGCCACCCCAGGAGATCTTTAGCCGATATAGGGAACTTGGTTCTAGAGTCGTTGGCTACATTTCTATGGCACAGGCTTGACCGGCCTAAAAATCATCACCCCAGCCACTAGCACCGGCGATCGACCCACCAATATTGGTGAGTCATTGCAGGACAATTCGACCCCCGTGGGGGCTACGAACGCACCGCACCTTGCGTTGGAGGGGGCCACGTCGGGGGGAAGCGGATCTCTACCCCTTAAAGAGCTAAAAAAACTTTATAAATCTGCTACCAGACAACATTCTTATGTTTGAAATGGGGACACTTTTCTTTAGCCTGCACATCCGAGGCACCAAGGTGCCGATGGTGCCCGAGGCTCTAGCACGACCAAGGGCCTAGGTTGCAGATGGTGCCCGAGGCTCCCGCACATCCAGGCACCAATGTGCCGATGGTGCCCGAGGATCTCTCACGACCAAGGGCCTAGGTTATTGATGGTGCCCGAGGGTCTCGCACGACCAAGGGCCTAGGTTGCCGATGGTGTCCGAGGCTCCCGCACATCCAAGCACCAAGGTGCCGATGATGCCCGAGGCTCTCGCATGACCAAGGCCTAGGTGGCCGATGGTACCCGAGGCTCTCCCACATCCAAGGACCTAGGTTGCCGATGGTGCCCGAGCCTTCCGCACGACAAAGGGACTAGGTTGTCGATGGTGCCTGAGGCTCCTCCACATCCAAGCACCAAGGTGCCGATGGTGCCCGAGGCTTCTGTACGACTAAGTGCCTAGGTGCTTATGGTGCATGAGGCTCCCGCATGACCAAGGGCTTAGGTTGTCGATGGTGCCGAGGCTCCCGCACGACCAAGGGCCTAGATTACCGATGGTGCCCAAGGCTCCTGCACGACCAAGGGCCTAGGTTACCGATGGTGCCTGAGGCTCCCGCACGACCAATGGCCTAGGTTGCTGGTGGTGTCGAGGCTCTCGCACATCCAACCATGGTGCCCGAGGCTCCCGCACAACCAAAGGCCTAGTTTGCCGATGGTGCCTGAGGCTCCCGCACGAAGAAGGGCCTAGGTTGCCAATGGTGTCCAAGGCTCCCGTACATCCAAGCACCAACGTGCCAATGGTGCCCGAGGCTCCCGCACGACCAAGGGCCTAGGTGCCGATGGTGCCCGAGGCTCCCGCACGACCAAGGGCTTAGGTTGCCGATGGTGCTGAGGCTCTCGTACATCCAACCACCAAGGTGCCGATGGTGCTCGAGGCTCCCGCACAACCAAGGGCCTAGTTTGCGGATGGTATCCAAGGCTCCCGCACATCTGAGGCACCATGGTGCCAATGCTGCTCGAGGCTCCCGCACATCCGAGGCACCAAGGTGCCGATGCTGCTCGAGGCCCCCGCATATCCGAGCACCAAGGTACCGATGCTACTCGAGGCTCCCACACATCCGAGGCACCAAGGTACCGATGCTGCTCGAGGCTCTCGTACCACCGATGTCATAGGTTGCCGATGGCGTCCAAGGCTCCTGCACGTCCAAGAATCAATGTGTTGATTCTCCCACACCATCGACGTCCTAGGTTACCAATGGTGCCTGATGCTCCGGTACGACAAAGGGCCCAAGGTGCCAGAGGCTCTTGTTCTAAAAGGAAGGAGACCGGGATGTTTCAAAAGGGAAGGGACCGGATGACTCGTAGCATCATTTTCTATATTTCGGGATGGCTCACCGGAGCACTACCGGGAAGCTTGCCGGAGTACTGCCGGAATGGATCACCGGGGTATCACCGGGAACCTAACAGGCGATGGGGGGCACCGACGTCTGGGCATGAGATGGGCGTGGGTAGTGCCCTGGACAACCTCTGTTCGCTCAATATCACCTCCCTCCGAAAGAGCTAAAAAAACTTGGTCAATGTGCTACCAGGTGACATTTATGTGTCTAAAATAGGGACACTTTATGGTGCCGACGCTTTTGTACCAACGGAGGCCCAAAATTAGCTTTGGTGGTCGACCCTCTCGCACATCCGATGCACTAAGGTGCCGATGCTGCCCGATGCTCCAACACATCGAAGGGGCCGGTGGTGCCCAATGTTTCGACACATGGCCTCGCACCACGGGATGGCACACGCTGCCAATGGTGTACGAGGCTATTGCACGACCGGGGTACAAAGGTGCCGGAGGCTCTTGTTGCAAAAGGGGAGGGACAGGGACAATTCATTCATTGTTGGGTACTGAACATGCAACGGTATTCGATTTTTACCTTTGGGATGATTCATTCATTATTGGGTACCGAACACGTAATGGTATCTGAATTATACCTTTTTGGATTAAGGAGGGACTTGTTGCGCCGTTTTGTATACCTCGAGAAAGCTCGCAGGAGTACCGCCAGAATGGATCGCTGGAGCACCACCAGGAACCTAACCGGCAATGGGGGGCACCGACGTCTGGGCATGCGATGGGCATGGGCAGTGCCCTGGATAACCCCTGGCTGCTCAATATCACTTCCCCCCCTAAAGAGCTAAAAAACCTTGGTCAATGAGCTACCAGTCGACATTCTTTTTTTTGAACAAAAAAAAACGACCACAAGGGTCAACACATTTAATTAAGTAACATTATCAATTACAACATCATGGATTTCCGACGGATAATCCATATAAAAAAACAATTTTTGGCCTCACTACATATTTTTTTACATATTAAATGGGCTGCATTATTACAAGACCGTTCAGCCCAAATTAAACTAGCAGATTTTAAAAAATTAAAGGCTGCAATGCATTCTGCGCCTATTATGGAGATGTCATTGGCTAAATTATTAAGCCTGTTTACTAGTCCAGCATGATCGGTCTCAAAAAGAACATGTTCTTTTATTTTTAATTTGCACGCCACGTTAATGCTTTTCTCAAAGGCCACGCATTCAGCCTCTTCCACCAACAGCTTACTCTCTTTAAAGCCCCCACCGCCTCCTAAAACAAAACCTTCTTCATCTCTTATGATTGTTCCATACCCGATCCTGTTAGCACCAATTGTAGCATCAAAGTTTACTTTTATAAAGCCCTTCGGAGGTTTGACCCACTTTTTCTCCATGGTATTCTGTGAAATTAAAGGTTCATTCAACAAATTACATATTCAGAAATCCTTACTCAAGTTGCTATCTCTTTCCCATATTAGCTGCGCCTTCTATTCTTTTCCCCTGAAGATGAAGTTATTTCTATTATTCCAACAGTTCCATAGTATTGTCATTAGGTCGGCCATGGCTCTCTTGTCAAGGACACACATCACATCTTCCAACCAATCAATGCAATGATCATACGATTTAGAAATAAAACTCTTGGACCATCCTCCTATCGACAAAACTTCTCTCGATGTTGGGCAGTCTCTTAACGCATGTAGCAAAGTTTCAGTTTCGGCTCCACATCTTCGGCACCCCTTGTTGAAGCCAGGTCTGATGGAGGTAATTTTTCTATTTGTCGGAGAATCTCATGTCCCACCCGCCACGTAAAAACACGAATCTTCGGTAAGGTATCAAGTTTCCATGACGCTTTCCAAAAAAATCTGTGAGGGCCGTATTCCATTTCTTTCAACAGCAACCATGAATAGGCTGACTTCGATGTGAAACACCCATGAGTATTGTGAAACCATATTACTCTGTCGTCATGGTCTCTACTCCCAATGGAGAGATTACAAATTTTATCCCCCCAATACTACCCATACAGCTTAAAGATTTTATCCCTATTCCAGCTTCTCTGATCCTTATTCCATAGGTCTAGCACTCTTCTATCATTCGGGGCAAGCATATCCATATTAAGAATTCCACCGTTTAAGCCTTCCATCCCCCAATTGTCTTCCCTTATGTTTATCTTATTTACATTTCCTACCTGCCACCCGAATCCATCTTTGAGGATAGTTGCTGCAGCCGCAATACTGGTCCACGTAAAAGACGCTTTGTCAACCTTCTTGGAATTGAAGATATTGCCATCGGGAAAATACTTAGATGATAAAACTTTATAGCACAGCGTGTCTTTGTTATTAATAAGCCTCTAGATTTGCCTCCCCAATAGAGCCAAGTTGAATAGTCTGATGTCCCTTATACCAATTCTACCCATTCCTTTCGGGTGACACAATGTTTTCCACGGAAGCATCGTCCAAAATCTGCCTTTACTTTGCCCGTCCACCATGCTCTGCTAAAATTTGATTGTATGTCATCCAGCACACCTCTAGGAGCCTTAAAGATCGATAAAGCATTTGTTGCTATGGACTGAAGAATTGCTTTTATGAAGACTTCCTTACCGCCAAATGAAAGGAGCCTCTTAGTCCAGCTATTTAATCTGCATGACAGCTTGTTAATGATCTCCTGGAAAGCCACTTTTTTTCTTTTTTCCTCTAGGAAGTGGAAGGCCGAGATAGTAATCTAGCTTCTCAACCACCTTCATGCCAAGAATTTCACTGAAATTGTGTCTCTGTTCCCTGGGAGTATTAGGACTAAACAGAACCATAGATTTTCATAATTAATTTCTTGTCCTGAAACATTAGCAAAAACCTTCAGTATATGACTAAGACATGTAATATCACTCTTCTTATTTTTAACAAACAATAGGGCATCATCCACAAAAAATAAGTGATTAACCCTAGGTCCTTTAATAATAGCCCTGATTCCTTTTAATAATTTTTTATTCTGAGCCTGAATCATCATCCTTGACAAAGCTTCCATACAAAATAGAAACAAATAAGGGGATAAAGGATCCCCTTGACAGAGACCCCTCTCGGGAATAATAATGTCCGATAAAATATTATTACATTTAACTAAATATCTTACCGACCGGACGCAGCACATAATTTTGCCAATCCACTTCTCAGCAAACCCAATTTTCTTCATTACCTTCTCGGTAAAATCCCACTCCACTCAGTCATATGCTTTACTCATATCAATCTTGATTCTAACCCTTTATTTGGACCATTTTTGGAGCTTTGAAGGTAATGTAGAAGTTCATGTGCGATTAAGATATTATCATGTATCATCCTTCCTGGTACAAAAGCGCTTTGATTCTGACTTATACATCCCGGAAGGGTAGCTTTAAGCCGATTGGCCAGGACCTTTGAAACAATCTTGTAAATAAATCTACATAAACTAATGGGACGATAGTTAGTAATTTCACATGGATCACAAATTTTAGGAATTAATATAATCATTGTCTCATTAATATCACAAACATCATTTTTTCCCTTAAGAATGTCCAGACAGAATTGAATAGTTTCATTTCCAACAATCTCTCAATGGTTTTTGAAAAACTTCCCGATAGACCATCAACCTCCGGAGCTTTGTGAGGGTTCATTTGTTTAATAGCTTAGATAACTTCATTTTCCGTATAGTCCATCATAAGCCACTCATTTATCTCTGTAGTAACACTTTCCTGAATGTACTCCATATCATGGTTCTCAACATCCTGACCATTTGACCGAAAGAGCCTCAAAAAATAATTTTTAGCCACATTGCTGAATCCTTACTATCAGTTACCCACGTCCCATCATCATTCTTAAGCTTCTCAATAATATGTTTCTTTAACCGACTCGTAGCTCTAGCATGAAAATATCTCGTATTCCTATCTCCATCTCTTAACCATTGAGACCTTGACCTTTGAGCCCAGTATTTTTTCTTTCCTGGCATAAAGTTGGCTAAGTCTGCTCCTCGCCTCCTTTAAAATGATTGAACTATCATCCCTTCTTTTAGAATCGATGGCCCGATCATTTTTATTTTCCAACTTCTGCATATCATTCTTCATTTTCCCATATTTATCCCTCTGCCACGGGCCCAGAACACACTGAATCTTCTCTAATTTGTTAACATAATTTGTAGATTCCCGATTCCACTCACTGCTAATAGCATTTTTTGCTTCACTATCCATAGCCCAACATTCTTCAAATCTGAAACATAATCTTTGGTCTCTAGGGTACTCTTTAGGCTTACTACCCCACATGTCCCATATGATCGCATCATGGTCAGACTGTGTTTGCCGCACCACCCTAGAGGTCATAAATGGGTATTTCTCAATCATAGACACCGAGGTAACAAACCTATCTAACCTTTCTTTTATCATGTTTCCACCGCTTCTATTATTGACCCAAGTAAACCACCCACTACCGGGTTTAATATCCACAAGAGCTAAATTGTCTAGAACATCTTTAAACTCATTCATGTGTTCCCTCACCTTCCTCCGATCTCCTTCTTTTTTAGCTTCATTCAAGATAGCATTAAAGTCCCCCCCAACCACCCAATCCTCCCTCACCAAACCACCAACACTTTCTAGTATTTCCCATGAATTACTTCTTAAATTTGGATTCGCATACCCGTAAAATCCAGTTACACGAATGTTATTATGATTTTTCAACCGAACCATGGAATCAATGTGGTGCTTAGAAAAGCTTTGAATGGTAACATCTATTCCTTCCTGCCATATTAACGCAAGATCGCCGCTACGTCCTTCCGAGTTCACGGCTAAGCCACTTTACATTCTGCATCTATTTTGGACCCGACGGAACTCATTGGTACTCATCTTTGTTTCGCTCAAGAAAACAATATCAGGTTTATAAGCAGCCAACAATTGCTTTAGCTCCTTAACAGTCGCGGTATTCCCCAATCCCCGACAATTCTAACAGAGGAACTTCATGGCAAGACGAAACCCTAGACCTTTCCACAGTCGAATCAAGAAACGGGACAAGAAAATGGAGAACGAAGCACTCCACCGGATAGAAATCCAACCAGCCAATAGAGTCTGCAAAATAAAAACACCAAACAAAAGAAAAGCGAAACGTTGTACCAGTCCAGCACAAAATTGAAAAGAGAACCTTAAAACCCTACAGAGACACCCTTCGATAAACACCCACCCTCGTGCATCAAGAAAGAGAGAAACATGAAAGAAAATGAAATACGAAGCAGGAAAATACGATCAAGAGATACCCAAGAGATTAACAACAGCTTACACATAATTAGATGAAGACTAAGAGAACCGAAAAACAATAAAGAAAATATGTATATTGTAAACAAAATAAACCTGTTACAGCAACAAATACGTATAATCAGATGTTTGAAACAAGGACACTTTTTTCAGCCCAACGCTCCTTCACATATGAGGCACCAAGGTCTCAATGTTGCCTGATGAACTGCACCACGAGATGGCCTACGTTACGGATGTTACCCGAGGCTCCCGCACATGCCTGAAACGGGAGCAATTTTTTTTAGGCCACTTACACTTTGTATTTTTAACTGAAATTTTTTTCTGTTGGCCCAAAAAAATACAAGAAGCAGAATGAAATATGGCATGATGGCATGGCACGCAAGAAAATTGAACAAGTACCCGGACCACCAACAGTTGGGAGCTCTCACTAGCACCACCACGGGCACCGTTGTGCCATGATTCCCGAGGGGGAGGCACGACCAAGTGTTTAACTTAGAAATTTTTTTTGTTGGCCCAAAACAAATATAAGAAGCCGAATGAAGTATGCCATGATGGCATGGCACGGCACGACAGAAAATGGAATAAGTGCTCAGACCACCAACTATTGAGAGCTCGCACCCGCACCACCATGGCCCCCGTTGTGCCATGTTTACCAAGGGGGCGGTACGGCCAAGTGTTTAACTAACTCCTTACACTTAAGTCCCCCACTTGGGGACCCCAGGGTCGGGACGTGCAAAAGAACAAGAAGGAGTAGGAAGGGAGATGAAGGAGGGACGAATCGAAGCGACAAAGGGCTGAATCTCAGTGGATCGTGGCAGCAAGGCCACTCTGCCACTTACAATACCCCGTCACGTATTTAAGTCATCTGCAAAGGACTCTACCCACCGCTCAGTGGGAATTGCTCTCCAAGGAGACGCCCGCAACTTGTCCGCCGTGGTCGCTGCACCTACGACACGTGCCCTTGGGGGCCAAGGGCCCCTACTACGGTCGATGTCGAGGCGAC
Source organism: Gossypium arboreum (assembly GCF_025698485.1). NCBI lineage: Eukaryota > Viridiplantae > Streptophyta > Magnoliopsida > Malvales > Malvaceae > Gossypium > Gossypium arboreum. The sequence continues at coordinate 10,963,501 of NC_069076.1, forward strand.
GCAGGCGTGTGCATCGTTCTAGCCGAATTACGACTTAGAGGGTTCGGTCATAATCCGAGGCACGGTAGCCGCTGCTGGCTTTTCAACCAAGCGCAATGACCAATTGGGCGAATCAGCAGTTCCTCTCGTACTAGGTTGAATTACTATTGCGACGCGACTATCAGTAGGGTAAAACTAACCTGTCTCACGATGGTCTAAACCCAGCTCACGTTCCCTATTGGTGGGTGAACAATCCAACACTTGGTGAATTCTGCTTCACAATAATAAGAAGAGCCGACATCGAAGGATCAAAAAGCAACATCGATATGAACGATTGGCTGCCACAAGCCAGTTATCCCTGTGGTAACTTTTCTGACACCTCTAGCTTCAATTTCGAAGGTCTAAAGGATTGATAGGCCACACTTTCACGGTTCGTATTCGTACTGGAAATCTGAATCAAACGAGCTTTTACCCTTTTATTCCACACGAGATTTCTATTCTCGTTGAGCTCATCTTATGACACCTGCATTATCTTTTAACAGATGTGCCACCCAAGCCAAACTCCCCACCTGAAAATGTCTTCTGCTTGGATCAGCCGACCGAAGCCGACCTTGGGTCCAAAAATAGGGGCCGTGCCCTGCCTCCGATTCACGGAATAAGTAAAATAACATTAAAAGTAGTGGTATTTCAATTTCGCCCGAGAGCTCCCACTTATCCTACACCTCTCAAGTCATTTCACAAAGTCGAACTAGAGTCAAGCTCAACAGGGTCATCTTTCCCCGCTGATTCTTGGCTGTGGTTTCGCAGGATAGTAGACAGGGAAAATGGAAATCTCATTAATCCATTCACGCGCGTCACTAATAAGATGATGAGGCATTTGGCTACCTTAAGAGAGTCATAGTTACTCCTATCGTTTACCCGCGCTTGGTTGAATTTCTTCACTTTGACATTCAAATCACTAGGTAGAAATCACATTGCGTGAGCATTCGCAGGGACCATCGCAATGATTTGTTTTAATTAAATAGTCGGATCCTTGTCGTACCGGTTCGAGTCATTGTTAAATCGCTCGGGAAGGCCCCGAGGAGCTATTCGGTTGTCCCCGGCCTACACGGGGTGACCCGCTCTCGTCGCGAGGACTGCTCAAGCAGTGCACCAGCAGCCGACGGGTTCCGGACTGGGACCCCCATGCCCAACCTTCAAAGCCAATCCTTTTCCCGAGGTTACGGATCCATTTTACCGACTTCTCTTGCCCACATTGTTCAATTGACCAGAGGTTTTTCACCTTGGAGACCTGATGCGTTTTTGAGTACGACCGGGCGCTGACGGCACTCAGTCCTCTGAATTTTCAAGGGCCATCGGGGGCCCACTGGACACCACACGACGTGCGGTGCTCTTCCGACCGCTGGACCTTGTAAGAGTATGCCCAAAGATCAATCACGAGATGGTTGTAATAACATACTTGATTTATCATGTTTATTGATATAAGGCGTTGCCATTATTATTTCAGTTTCTTTTTTGTGTACATAAATAAACTGTTTTATAATAATGTCCTGAGAATAATATGATTATTCTTAAAATATCCTTAGTCAAGTATTATTGTTGGCTAGGACAACAATAATGCATTAAGACTAACATGTAGTTGATTGATGATAAAGAGTTGTCATTGATATGGAGTGTCAAAATCAATGCATGAATATGTGTGTTAGAGAACATATTGGACTGGCCTGTTATGAGTATGTTTCTTAGATTATTATGTAATTGTCACAACATTACTCATAGTGATTAATATGTATATGATCCTCATACTTGAGATCATCATTATCCTAACATCGTGAGTTGTATATTTTGATATAATCAAACGAACATCGTAACTGGTTGTTCTATATAGACTAATGTTGGATATACCACAATCTATGTAGAGGGATATGGTTGATCAATATAGGATAAGTCCCTCCCACATAATGGGAGTAATATCTTAGGCCACTTGATTGAGTGAGACTAGAAATGCATGGCCATGCTCAAATAAGTTGATATGAGATGTCATACTTATTTGTGTATAAATGAGTTCATAAGGTATCAAGAAACATCGGATGGACTATGCAAGTGTGGCTATTCCATGACTTGTGTCCATTCCAAATATATAGGACTTAAGGATTAATGCATGAAAGGTTAATCACAAAAGGTTATATCGAATCATGACTTCTCGTAACTTAGGTAGCAATGATGCATTGCTAGATGCCACTCATTGTTTGTAACATTAGAATCATTCTAATATTACTGCTAATGTTACAAGAACCTATAGGGTCACACCCTATGGTTGAAATGAACGGAGTAAAACATAGTTGGTATTATATTCTGATTGTCAGATGAATTAAATTAATTATAGGATTAATTTAATTGGGCAATCAAATTGTTGAACATACTATACGTACAAGGATGTTGTACACATAATCAGAACATAATCATTAGTATATGAATTTGGTTCGTATATAAGTTTAAATAAATATAGTTTACCGAAATCTTTATGTAATTATAATTTTCGGTTAAACATTATTATCTTTATTTTAATGATGACTATTATGTTGATTAATTTTAATGAATTAATATTCATTAAAAGATATACCAATTAAAAGGGTGTTATATATGGCAAGGGTAAAAACCTAAAGAGATAATATATAAATAAGCCCAAAACTATGCTAAAGGGTCTAGCGGTTTGTCAAGCATAAAAATCACTTGAAATAGTTTACGAGATTTTCTCTACCGTTCATTGTCAACTGGGTGGACTCGTAGAGGCCGACATCGGAAAGGTTGTGGCTTGGTTCGATAGTGATTCAGGATTCCCGTTGCCTAGGCGTCGCTGTCTACTAAGATTGAAGTTTCGATAATTATGAAACCTTTTATCACCCAGATACGTTCCTTACACATGGATCCATGGTTTGGATTACCAGAATGTTTTTAATTATTTTATTTTTCCGCTACGCCTTGGAGGCACTGGTGTTCCAACAGACCTTACCTCCTTTGAAATATTTGTTTCGAGGCGGTCGTTAAACAAAAAGATACCTCTTCCGAGGCCCCGTGACGTCTCCTGGACTCCCTAAAATTGCCATCAGTCGTCGCGTCCCGGTTTAAGATTTTTAACCTGATTCCCTTTCAAAGCTCATGCTGAATGCTCTATCGAACGAGCTTCCCCCCTCTCTTAAGATTGACTAACCCATGTGCAAGTGCCGTTCACATGGAACCTTTCCCCTCTTCAGCCTTCAAAGTTCTCATTTGAATATTTGCTACTAGCACCAAGATCTGTCTGACGCGGCCGCTCGCCTGTGCTCGCACCCTAGTTTCTGACAAATGACGACCACGCACTCCTACTCATCGGGGCTGGCCCTTGCCCCAACGGCCGAGTATAGGTCGCACATTTAAGTGCCATCTATTTTCAAGGCTAGTTGATTCGGCAGGTGAGTTGTTACACACTCCGTAGCGGATTTCGACTTCCATGACCACCGTCCTGCTTGTCTTAATTGACTAACACCCTTTGTGGGTTCTAGGTTAGCGCCAAGTTGAGCCTTTGTAACTTGGCTTAGGTTCATCCCATCGCCAATTCGCTTACCAAAATGGCCCACTTGGAGCTCTCGATTCGTGGCGCTGCTCAGCAAGTAGCAGCGTCGTCCTCCTATTTAAAGTTTGAGAATAGGTCGAGGCGTTGCGCCCCGATGCCTCTAATCATTGGCTTTACGATAGAACTCGCTAAGGGCTCCATCTATCACGAAGGAAACTTGGAGGAACCCGACTACTAGGCAGTTCGATTAGACTTTCGCCCTATACCCAAGTCGATTTAGCGATTTGCACGTCGATGTCATTGCGGGCCTCCACGAGTTTCCTCTGGCTTCACCTTGCTCAGGCATAGTTCACCATCTTTCGGGTCCCGATAGGCATGCTCTCACTTGAGCCCTTCTGAAAAGATCAAGATCGGTCGGTGGTACACCTGCAAGGGATCCCGCCAATCAACTTCCTTGTGCCTTACGGGTTTTCTAGCCCATTGACTGGCACACATGTCAGACTCATTGGTCTGTGTTTCAAGACAAGCTGAATGGGGAGCCCACAGGCCGACAGATCTGGGGCACACAGGTGCCGAAGCACGACGAGACGGCGCGTGCTGGATCCCACGATAGAGTCGACGATGTCTCCACAGGCGTATCAAAGGCCCGAGCTTGGGCCGCCACCATGACCCCCATCGGTCCACGCCCAAGCCGATCGATGAATCGGCTCTCGTCGTTCCAAATCTGACTGGGACGCATCGCCTGCCCCCATCCGCTTCCCTTCCGACAATTTCAAGCACTCTTTGACTCTCTTTTCAAAGTCCTTTTCATCTTTCTCTCGCGGTACTTGTTTGCTATCGATCTCTCACCTGTATTTAGCCTTGGACGAAATTTACCACCCAATTAGGGCTGCATTCCCAAACAACCCGACTCGTAGATAGCGCCTCGTGGTGCGACAGGGTCTGGGCACGACGGGGATCTCACCCTCTCCGACGCCCCTTTTTAGGGAACTTGGGCCCAGTCCGCCACCGAGGACGCTTCTCCGGACTACAATTTGAACGCCGATGGTGCCCGATTCTCAAGCTAGGCTTTTCTCAGTTTGCTCACCGTTACTAGGGGATTCCTGGTAAGTTTCTTTTCCTCTGCTTATTGATATGCTTAAACTCAGCGGGTAATCCCGCTTGACCTGGGGTCACGATGCGAGCACCGTCCTTGCGATGCCGAAAGGGTTCAAGGGTCTCGATCGATGAACGTACACGACTCCGAACGAGGTTACTTATAGCATTACCACTGATGGTCACGACGATGATGTCGTTGAGGACTTAAATTTAAGCCAACCGTTGGCTGTCAGTGTACAGGAGGCCAATTTTTGCACGCGGTCCAACCGAGTCCCGAGGCATCAGCGCTAGATGGGGGCGACGATGCGTGACACCCAGGCAGACGTGCCCTCAGCCTAATGGTTTGGTACAACTTGCGTTCAAAGACTCGATGGTTCACGGGATTCTGCAATTCACACCAACTATCGCATTTCGCTACGTTCTTCATTGATGCGAGAGCTGAGATATCCGTTGTCAAGAGTCGTTCTATATATTTGAGACAAAAGAACAACATCACTGAAGCACTGACACTGCAAATGGTGCGGCAACAGAAGACGTGTCCCTTTTTTCATTTCGATTCCTTGGCGCGATTCACGCCGGGGGTTTGTTCGTTTTGTATTGAAGACATTGATCTTCACATCTCACCCCACCCGATGGGCAAAGGGACAAAAAGATCGACCGCTCCGACATGCAGGGGTGGCAAGAGGTGACGATGCACTCGCACCACCTCTGATGTTGATTACAACGCATTCACGGGTCATTCTGCTAGGCAAGTTTCGACAATGATCCTTCAGCAGGTTCACCTACGGAAACCATGTTACGACTTCTCATTCCTTTAAATGATAAGGTTCAGTGGATTTCTTGAGACGTTGCGGGCAGTGAACCGCCCACATCGCCTTGATCCGAACATTTCACCGGACCATTCAATCGGTAGGAGCGACGGGCGGTGTGTACAAAGGGCAGGGACGTAGTCAACGCAAGCTGATGACTCACGCTTACTAGGAATTCCTCGTTGAAGACCAACAATTGCAATGATCTATCCCCATCACGATGAAATTTCAAAGATTACGAGGTCCGTCGGCCAAGGCTATAGACTCGTTGAATACATCGGCGTTGCGTGCGTGCGACCCGAACATCTAAGGGCATCACAGACTGTTATTGCCTCAAACTTCCTTGGCCTAAAAGGCCATAGTCCATCTAAGAAGCTAGCCACGGAGGATCACCTCCGGGTAGCTGAATTAGCAGTGAGGTCTCGTTAGTTAATGAATTAACCGGACAAATCACTCCACCAACTAAGAACGGCCATGCACCACCACCCATAAAATCAAGAAAGAGCTTTCGGTTTGTCAATCCTTACTATATCCGGACTGGTAAGTTTCCCGTGTTGAGTCAAATTAAGCCGTAGGCTCCACTCCTGATGGTGCCCTTCCACAATTCCTTTAAGTTTCACCTTGCGACCATACTCCCCACGAACCCAATGACTTTGATTTCTCATAAGGTTACGGTGGAGTCCTAAAAGCAACATCCGCCAATCCACAGGTCGGCATCGTTTATGGTTGAGACTAAGGCATGTCGATCGTCTTGAGCCCCAAATTTCATTCTTGATTAATGAAAACATCCTTGGCAAATGCTTTAGCGCTTGTTAGTCTTTCATAAATCCAAGAATTTCACCTCGACTATGAAATCTGAATGCCCCATTGTCGGTTAATCATTACTCCAATCTCGAAGGCCAACACAATAGGATCGAAATCCTATGATGTTATCCCATGCTAATGTATACAAGCGTGAGCTGCTTTGAGCACTCTAATTTCTTCAAAATAACATTACTGGAGGAACGACCCGGCCAATTAAGGCGAGGAGCGCATCACCGGTAGTAGGGATGAGCAGACTGGTGCTTACCATAAGACGGATCAGCCGACCCACCCTTAAGGCCAACCACGAGCTTTTTAATTGCAACAACTTAAATATACGCTATTGGAGCTAGAATTACCGCGGTTGCTGGCACCAGACTTGCCCTCCAATGGATCCTCGTTAAGGGATTTAGATTGTACTCATTCCAATCACCAAACTCATAGAGCCCAGTATTGTTATTTATTGTCACTACTTCCCCGTGTTAGAATTGGGTAATTTGCGCACCTGCTGCCTTCCTTGGATGAGGTAGTCGTTTCTCCGGAATCGAACCCTAATTCTCCGTCACCCGTCACTACCATAGTAGGCCACTATCCTACCATCAAAAGTTGATAGGGTAGAAATTTGAACGATGCGTCGCCGGCACAAAGGCCGTGCGATCCGTCGAGTTATCATGAATCATCAGAGCAACGAGCAAAGCCCGCGTCGACCTTTTATCTAATAAATGCATCCCTTCTAGAAGTCGGGGTTTGTTGCACGTATTAGCTCTAGAATTACTACGGTTATCCGAGTAGCAAATGCCATTAAACGAACTTAACTAATTTAATGAGCCATTCACAGTTTTACAGTCTGAATCTGTTCATACTTACACATGCATCACAGGTTCGCAACGTCGGCACTACATGGCCCTCAACATACTGCGCAAGACACGAAGAGGTCATAACAGAGCACGAGCATCGTCCGTGTCAGGAGACAAAATGCATAGGCATCGAGAGACAAAGGCCTGAACCCTACTCTCAAAAATATTTTCTACATCCGAAAGCACGATCGAGCACCAGTGCACTGACAAGGCTACACCGATTTAAAGGGGCACATTCGGGACACAAGGCACGATTGTGGTCTACCACGCACCCCAAATGGCACGAGATAGAGAAGGGACAGCAACACATCCATAATTTCATCTAGCTTAGGTACACAACACAGGATCCCGATTGCATCCCTTGGGTTCAATTAGAACAAGGGGAGTCAATGAAGAGGAGTGCGGCTCGACTGTTCGATGCGGGTAGCATGGAGCCTGCCAATACACACAACCAAAAACCACACATATGCCCATTGCGTACTAGCAGTAGCACCCACGCACCCACGCACACTGGCCAACAACCCACCCAACCAATGTATTGGTAAGGGAGCAGAAAGAACAATGAAACGAAGGCAGACCACAACCGCTTGGCACGAGATCTACGAGGGTAAAAATCTCACTGGGACTTGGTCCAGCCAAGACTGAGCCTACAAACTCAACTTACAACCCCCAGTGAGCCGTTGCTGTCAAAGGGACTTGGTACTGGGGTCATGGGCAGCTTCGAATGCAGGTAAGGCCTTGCCAAGGGCAAGGCACCGATGGGTTGTAGACTTGAGAGGCACAAGGCGTCCCTAACATAACGGGGGAGAATGGCCAAGCCAAGCTCAAGCCCATAGCTGTAACGCCCCAATTTTCGGGAATTCTGTGAATGTTGGCATAGGTTTAATTATGTTAGTGGGCCTCTAGAAGGCCTAAGCTTAAGATAGAACCCGGCAATTTTAGTTAACTTTTGTTCCATAAGAAAAAGGGGGTGAAATTATGAAATAGGACCTATGTGAAAATGTTTGAAAATGCTATAGGCTAAATTGAAGTGGCCAAATAAATAGGAGTGAAAAATAGGAGGATTTGCATGACAAACCTCCCATTTTACATGAAGTGGCCAGCCATCATGTTGTTGTAGACAAAATGTGCACTTGATATCCATAATTTATGGTACAAATTGATACAAATTGATAATGGGTTAGGTAAATGTTCCATGATAATGGGTTAGGTAAATGTTTCATGATAATGGGTTAGGTAAATGTTCCATGATAATGGGTTAGGTAAATGTTCCATGATGGGAATTTCATGTCTTCTGTATTAAAGAATTAAATGGATGAAATATGAAATTTTATTAAAAGAAAAAGGGGTGAAAAGAACAAAGTTTTGTCCATCTTTGTTCATCACAGCCGAAAGTTAGAGAAGAGAAAGGAGAGGAGAAAGCTCTTGAATGTTCCGTCACTTGGGGAAGAAAATTGAAGGTAAGTTCATGTAGTTTGCTTCTATCTTGATGTTCATGAGTTCTTCTTAACTCTACCTTAACTCTTGAAGCATATTTTGGTTTTTGGTTGTGTTGTGAGCATTTGGTCATGAATTAAAATGAAGGAAATGGTTGCTGTTTCATGTTCTTTTGATGAAAAATGGAGGATAGGTGAAGTTGAGCCAGACAAATGAGCATGCATGTGCCTTAGATGCTAAGGGGAAAAATCGGCTAACATGTTATGCTTTAAAATGATGAAATGGAGATTATACTAAAGTAAAATCATAGATATGTGATGATTGATTGGTGATATACATGTTTAAATAACAAGCATGCAAGTTAGGTGTGAAAGAGTGAGTAATAAATCTGCTTGGGACAGTAGCAGTAACGTGACTTTAGAAAATCACCATAAATTGTGGGAGATGAGTTAAAAGCTGCATAAATTATGTAATTAAATCTTAATGAGTCTAGTTTCAAATGGAATAAACAAGAACATATTTTGAATTCTGTACAATGAGAAATTTGATTCGTAATGAAGAGTGGTCAGATTAGTCAAACAGTGAAACATGGGAAATTTTAAGAAAAATCTGGAATATATTGGCCATACCAAAAATTATGAAAATTTTATGGATAGAAGATATATAAGTCTATTTTCAGGGAAAATTAACGGCACTTGATTTGGAGTTTCGTAGCTCTAGTTATAAATAATTTAGTGACTGTTCCTCAGGAAGACAGCTTGTAGTGAAATTATGATTATGTGGTAAACATTGACAAAAATTTGTTAATGAGTTGCTTATTGTTTTCTTATAAGCTTACTATGATCTAGGTGTGGTTGGCGAATATTGTAAGGGGTTATCGTAGTTTGTATTTGAATAGTTAGATTAACGTGTTAGTAATCCAATTGTAGGCGGTTCGTGTGTGGATCTCGTCGTGAGATCGCATAAGCAGTGTGTAACTAACACCCTCTTTCTTAGTCTAGATCGGCAAAAACCGAAAAGCGAAATGCCGAAAACCGAGATTTTGTAGATTTGCGAGTGTGCGAATGCTCGTGAGGTAAATCGATTAATGTTTTTGTAAGTTGCAATGTTTGACCGCAAAGTGCATGATTTACGTGCCCTCGATATTTTTGGGCTTAATGGGCCAAAATTGGAATGATGGGCCAGCGGGCCCAATTCGGTAGAACCCTCGATGCGTGATTACATTAGTACGTGAAAGGTAGAAATATGCATGAAAAACCCTAAAATAGATAAATAATGAAATACCTTTAAAAGTGGAAAATTCTGATTTTTCCCTTAGGAGATAAATTACCAAATACCCCAGGGTTAAATTGACCTAAATGCATGTTTGATTTGTTGTTATTTACTACATGCCATGTTGTTATTATCGATGCATGGGACTGGGATATTGACGGAGGAAGTACTGAAAGTGGCTTGTCCACGTACTGGAGGCTTTGCCTCAATTTACTATTAACTGAGCAGCAAGGCTGCAACTCTGGAGTGTTGTGCTGGGTGGGTTGAGCTATTCCCTACATGGAGTGTATGGCTGGTACGGATGGAGTGTAGTGGTTGGTGGGTTGAGTAGTCTCCCCAAATGGGCTTGCATATGTTTATTGATGTTGCATGTATTTTGATATGGGCCTATGGGCCATACTGTTATCTAAATAAGGGGCTAAGGCCCAGTTTATTGTAATCTGAAAAGGGCTCGGCCCGATATCACTTTATTACTGAATGGGCTCGGGCCCAATGGGCTTGAGTGACTTGGGCTTTGAATGGGTTTTCCTTACACACTGAGTTTCCGCAAACTCACCCCTTCTTTAACCTTGCAAGTGAGCCTTGATGTGGGTGACTTGGAGCCGAAAGGGATTCAGAGTGGCCATGGTGAATACTTTTGGGTTTGAAAAAGAGAATGGTTTTCTTAAGTTATTTTTAATTACTATTTAATTTTTGGGTTGTAAAAATGCCATTTTAACTTTATTTTCTTCTTTGATTTTCTGGGATTATATTATTTTAAACAACTTTAAATTGATGGATACTAATTCAAATGGGCTAGACTTAGGGCGTGATTTCAAAACTATACTTGTTTTTTTTTAAATAACACGACGTCACGAATATTCGATTTACCAAAGATAATCACTCAAAGAAATTTCAACTTGTTATAACCAAGTGTGGCAATGGATGTGGGCACGTCTAGGATTGGATCCAATCGAAGAGCTTGGTGCTTAAGCATCCTTCATGGCTCACCTCCTCTGTTATGGATACCTACCTGGTGCCCAGCTTCCATTCACTTGGTTAGTTTGACAAAAGTCGGCTTTTAAAACACTGAAAAGGGAACACGAGTTTTTGACTTCAATATGGCACGTCGGATTCGGGCTTAACGTCAGGGCCAGGTTTGGGGTGCTACATTTAGTGGTATCAGAGCCTAGGTTGCAACAACTCGGCTGTGGAATGGGTTTACAAAAACAAAGATTTTCGAAAGCGAAAATTTTATAAAGAATGCAAAAAACTCGATTTTCAAAATTTAGATCTTTAGAAGGTAGCATTCTAAATCTCTGGCTCAAGTTTGTAAGTATTCTGAATTTTCTGAATATTTTCCTGAATTATCTGTCTGTACTAAAATCCTGCTAGGATACTCTAGATAGGATGCTACTGAAACCATAGAAAAATTTGATAAGAGACTGAAACTGTAGCTAGACTTCGATTCTGCGAAAACAAACTCTGAATTACTATCTGATTCATAAAATATCTATAATAAACACTGGAATATTGAATCAATGCATAAAAATTCGTAATCAAGTTAACACGATATGAGTACAAGAGTCGTTCGTGGAAGAGGCCGTGGACGGGGCTGAGGAAGTGCTCGAGCGAGATCTTCGTCTTCAGGACATATGCCGGCGGTGGATGCATCGATACCACCGGCAAAAGAGGTAGAGTCTTATGATCGCAGCGTGTTCTGGAAAGGGTTGCCGGGGCAAGTACGGGCAATGGAGTTCGGGGATCTATTTCTGAATAACTTCGAGCTAACGGAGCGAGAGATCTTTAAGGCGTGTCGGTATAGCCCGAATGTGGCGGAATATTGGTTGGAGGCCACAGAGCGGATTATGGACAACTTGGACGCTCGAGGAGATTGTGAGTGGGGTATCTGTACTAAGTCCTTTGGGTCACTTTCGGTTAGGGTAGACAAAGCGTATAGGGATGTACCCTTAGAAACTCAAGGTAGGATTTTCCTGGAGATCGATGGAGTTATCGTTTGGAGAGTTTGACCTCATTCTGGGAATGGACTGGCTTGTTAAGCATAGGGCGACTTTGGATTGTGCTGCAAAACGAATGGTGTTAAGGACCACGGAGGGTGAGGAGGTTATGATGATAGGCAAGTGAAGGGATTGTTTGTCCAATGTGGTGTCAGCATTAAGAGTCGAAAAGTGGATTCAGAAAGGTTATGAGACCTATTTGGCATTTGTAAGTCAGTCAGAAGGGGAGGGAATGTCAGTGGATAAGGTTAGGACTGTAAAGGAGTTCCAAGATGTTTTTTCGGAGGAGCTTCCAAGATTGCCTCCGAATTGAGAAGTTGAGTTTGGAATAAATTTGTTGCCTGGAACGGTGCCCGTGTCCATCGCACCGTATAGGATGGCACCGAAGGAGTTAGTGGAGTTAAAGGCTCAAATTCAAGAGTTGTTGGATAGGGGCTTCATTAGGCCAAGCGTGTCTCCATAGGGAACACCGGTGCTATTTGTGAAGAAAAAGGATGGGACAATGCGCATGTGCATCGATTACCGCCAGTTGAACAAACTGACGATAAAGAACAAATACCCTCTGCCAAGGATTGATGATTTATTTGACCAAATTAGAGGAGCTTCTGTATTTTCTAAGATCGACCTCCTATCTGGATATCATCAGTTAAGGGTCAAGGAGGCGAATATCCATAAGACGGCATTCAAGACTCGGTATGGTCATTACGAGTTTTTGGTTATGCCATTTGACCGATTTAACGCTCTGCGGCATTTATGGATCGATGAATCGGTGTTCCGGCCATTCTTGGATCGATTCGTAGTCGTCTTCATTGATGATATCCTGGTATATTCTGAAACTGAAGCGAAACATGATGAGCATCTTCGTATAGTGCTGCAAGTGTTAAGGGAGAAGGAACTCTTTGCGAAGTTCAGCAAGTGTGAATTTTGTTTGAGGGAGGTAACCTTCTTAGGACATGTGGTCTCTGCCAAAGGGATTAAGGTGGACCCTCAAAAGATTGAAGCAAATTTGGAGTGGAAGCCATCTAGGACAGTGTCGGAAATTCAAAGTTTCCTAGGGTTGGCAGGATATTACAGAAGGTTTATGGAAGGTTTTTCTGTGATGGCAGCACCTTTGACAAAACTCATAAGGAAAGGAGTACCATTTGTATGGACTAAGAAGTAGCAGGAAGCTTTTGAGAAGTTGAAGAAAGTTCTGACTCAAGCACCTGTGTTAATTCAGCCGGAGTCTGGGAAGGATTTTACGGTGTACAGTGACACATCACACGTGGGTTTGGGCTGCGTGTTAATGCAGGAGGGTAAGGTGGTTGCATATGCATCACGACAGCTTAAACCTCACGAAGGGAACTATCCTACTCATAATTTGGAGTTGGCAGCAGTGATATTTGCACTTAAGATTTGGAGACATTACTTGTACGGGGAGAGGTGTATTATATACACAGACCACAAGAGTCTTAAATATTTGTTGACTCAGAAGGAGCTGAACATTAGGCAAAGGAGATGGATTGAGTTGCTTAAGGATTATGACTGTTCGATCGAGTATCACCCATGCAAGGCTAATGTGGTAGCCAATGCTTTAAGTCGTAGAACCGTATCTGATCTGAGAGAAATGTTTGCTCATTTGAGTCTGTATGATGATGGTAGTTTGTTGGCTGAATTGCAAGTAAGGCCAACCTGGGTGGACCAGATTAAGGAAAAGCAGTTGGAAGATGAGTCTTTGGTTGCTCGTTTTCAACAAGTTAAGGAAGGGGAAACTTCTGAGTTCGGTTTAAATGGTGATGGAGTTCTGTGTTTCCGAGGAAGAATTTATGTTCTAAGGGACTCTGATTTAAGGCAGACAATATTGAAGGAAGCTCATGGGGGACTATGTGCCATGCATCCTGGAGGGAATAAGTTGTATCACGACTTGCGAGAATTGTACTGGTGGCCTGGACATAAGCGAGAAGTAACGGAGTTTGTAGGAAAATGTCTGACATGCCAACAAGTGAAAGCTGAGCATCAATTACCTTCTAGACTGTTACAGCCGGTGAAGATACCACTTTGAAAGTGGGAGAGGGTAACCATGGACTTTGTGAGTGGGTTGCCTTTGACACCATCAAAGAAAGACTCGGTGTGGGTGATTGTGGATAGGTTGATCAAATCAGCCCATTTCATACCTGTACATACTGACTTTTCGCTTCAAAAGTTAGCCAAGCTATATGTGGCAGAGATTGTACGACTTCATGGGGTCCCAGTTTCGATTGCCTCTGACCGGGATCCCAGATTCACATCTCGATTTTGGTAAAAGTTGCATGAGGCGTTGGGGATGCGATTGAACTTTAGTACGGCTTTCTATCCCCAGACTGATGGTCAATCGGAAAGGGTCATTCAGATTCTAGAGGACATGTTGAGGGGATGCGTGATTGACTTTCGAGGTAGTTAGGAGGATTACTTGCCATTGGCAGAATTTGCGTACAATAACAGTTACCAGGCGAGTATTCGAATGGCACCATATGAAGCACTGTATGGATGAAGGTGTCGTACACCTAGTTGTTGGACCGAACTAGGAGAGCGACAAGTTATTGGACCAGAGTTGGTAGCTGATACTGAGGATAAGGTCAGAATAATTAGGGACCGTTTAAAAGAAACATCTGATAGGCAAAAGTCGTATACAGATTTGAAGCATAAGGAGATTGAGTACTCAGTAGGTGATATGGTCTTCTTAAAGGTTTCTCCTTGGAAGAAGATATTAAGGTTTGGTAAGAAGGGCAAGTTGAGTCCGCGGTTCATTGGGCCTTATCGGGTTTTGAAGCGAGTAGGCCCAGTGGCTTATCAATTGGAATTACCTCCAGAGTTAGACAGGATTCACAATGTTTTTCACGTCTCCATGTTAAGGCGTTATCGTTCTGACCCGGCTCATGTCCTGCCAGTTCCAGAGATTGAAGTAAGGACTGATTTGACCTTTGAGGAAGAACCCATACAAATTTTAGATCAAGAGGTTAAAGTTCTAAGAAGGAAGTCGGTTCTGCTGGTAAAAGTACTGTGGCGTAATCATGGAAGGGAAGAAGCTACTTGGGAATCAGAAGAGACTATGCGTCAACAATACCCTCAACTAGTTGGATCAAGTAAATTTCGAGGATGAAATTTCTTTAAGGAGGGTAGAGTTATAACGCCCCAATTTTCGGGAATTCTGTGAATGTTGGCATAGGTTTAATTATGTTAGTGGGCCTCTAGAAGGCCCAAGCTTAAGATAGAACCCGGCAATTTTAGTTAATTTTTGTTCCATAAGAAAAAGGGGGTGAAATTATGAAATAGGACCTATGTGAAAATGTTTGAAAATGCTATAGGCTAAATTGAAGTGGCCAAATAAATAGGAGTGCAAAATAGGAGGATTTGCATGACAAACCTCCCATTTTACATGAAGTGGTCAGCCATCATGTTGTTGTAGACAAAATGTGCACTTGATATCCATAATTTATGGTACAAATTGATACAAATTGATAATGGGTTAGGTAAATGTTCCATGATAATGGGTTAGGTAAATGTTTCATGATAATGGGTTAGGTAAATGTTCCATGATAATGGGTTAGGTAAATGTTCCATGATGGGGAATTTCATGTCTTTTGTATTAAAGAATTAAATGGATGAAATATGAAATTTTATTAAAAGAAAAAGGGGTGAAAAGAACAAAGTTTTGTCCATCTTTGTTCATCATAGCCGAAAGTTAGAGAAGAGAAAGGAGAGGAGAAAGCTCTTGAATGTTCCGTCACTTGGGGAAGAAAATTGAAGGTAAGTTCATGGTAGTTTGCTTCTATCTTGATGTTCATGAGTTCGTCTTAATTCTAACTTAACTCTTGAAGCATATTTTGGTTTTTGGTTGTGTTGTGAGCATTTGGTCATGAATTAAAATGAAGGAAATTGTTGTTGTTTCATGTTCTTTTGATGAAAAATTGAAGATAGGTGAAGTTGAGCCAAACAAATGAGCATGCATGTGCCTTAGATGCTAAGGGGAAAAATCGGCTAACATGTTATGCTTTAAAATGATGAAATGGAGATTATACTTAAGTAAAATCATAGATATGTGATGATTGATTGGTGATATATATGTTTAAATAACAAGCATGCAAGTTAGGTGTGAAAGAGTGATTTGGTAATAAATCTGCTTGGGACAGCAACAGTAATGTGAATTTGGAAAATCACCATAAATTGTAGGAGATGAGTTAGAAGCTAAATAAATTATGTAATTAAAGCTTAATGAGTCTAGTTTCAAATGGAATAAATAAGAACATATTTTGAATTCTGTACAATGAGAAATTTGATTCGTAATGAAGAGTGGTCAGATTAGTCAAACAGTAAAACATGGGAAATTTTAAGAAAAATCTGGTATTGATTGGCCATACCAAATATTCTGAAAATTTTATGGATAGAAGATATGTGAGTCTATTTTCAGGGAAAATTAATAGCACTTGATTTGGAGTTTTGTAGCTCTAGTTAAAAATAATATAGTGACTGTTGCTCAGGAAGACAGCTTGCAGTGAAATTATGATTATGTGGTAAACATTGACAAAAATTTGTTAATGAGTTGCTTATTGTTTTCTTATAAGCTTACTATGATCTGTAGGTGTGGTTGGCCGAATATTGTAAGGGGTTAATACGTAGTTTGTATTTGAATAGTTAGATTAACGTGTTAGTAATCCAATTGTAGGCGGTTCGTGTGTGGATCTCGTCGAAGATATCGTCGCAATTGTGTGTAACTAACACCCTCTTTCTTAGTCTAGATCGACAAAAGCGAAAAGCGAAATGCGAAAATCGGTATTTTGTAGATTTACTAGTGTGCGAATGCTCGTGAGGTAAATCGATTAATGTTTTTGGTAAGCTGCAATGTTTGGACAACAAAGTGCATGATTTACGTGCCCTCGATATTTTTGGGCTTAATGGGCCAAAATTGGAATGATGGGCCAATCGGCCCAATTCGGTAAGAACCCTCGATGCGTGATTACATTAGTACGTGAAAGGTAGGAATATGCATGAAAAACCCTAAAATAGATAAATTACTAAAATAACTTTAAAAGTGGAAAATTTACAATTTTACCCCTAGGAGATAAATTACCGAAATACCCCTATGGTTAAATTGACCTAAATGCATGTTTGATCGTTGTTATTTATTGCATGCCATGTTGTTATTATCGATGCATGGACCGGGATATTGACGGAGGAAGTCTTGAAAGTGGCTTGTCCACGTCTTGGAGGCTTTGCCTCAATTCTTTGATAATCGAGCGGCAAGGTCAGAATCGTGGAGTGTTAAATTTGGGTGGGTTGAGCTATTCCCCACATGGAGTGTATGGCTGAATACGGATGGAGTGTAGTGGTTGGTGGGTTGAGTAGTCTCCCAAAATGGGCTTGCATATGTTTATTGATGTTGCATGTATTTTGATATGGGCCTATGGGCCATCTTTATCTGAATAAGGGGCTAAGGCCCGGTTTATTATGTCTGAAAAGGGCTCGGCCCAAGATCACTTTATTACTGAATGGGCTTAGGCCCAATGGGCTTGAGCCGACTTGGGCTTTGAATGGGTTTTCCTTACACTGAGTTTCTCCAAACTCACCCTTCTTTAACCTTGCGGTGAGCCTTAATGTGGGTGACTTGGAGCCGGAGGGATGCAGAGTGGCCATGGTGAATACTTTTGGGTTTGAAAAAGAGACCGGTTTTCTTAAGTTATTTTTAATTACTATTTAATTTTTGGGTTGTAAAAAGGCCATTTTACCTTTATTTTCTTCTTTGATTTTCTGGGATTATATTATTTTAAGCAACTTTAAATTGATGGATACTAATTCAAATGGGCTAGACTTAGGGCGTGATTTCAAAACGATACTTATTTTTTTTAAATAACACGACGTCACGAATATTCGATTTACCAAAGATAATCACTCAAAGAAATTTCAACTTGTTATAACCAAGTGTGCCAATGGATGTGGGCATGTCTAGGATTGGATCAATCGGAGAGCTTGGTACTTAGCGACCTTCATGGCTCACCTCCTCTGTTATGGATACCTACCTGGTGCCCAGCTTCCATTCACTTGGTTAGTTTGACAAAAGTCGGCTTTTAAAACACTGAAAATGGAACACAGGTTTTTGACTTCAATGCGGCACGTCAGATTCGGGCTTAACGTCTGGGCCGGGTTTGGGGTGATACAATAGCAATGCATAAGCCACCGCAAGAGAACTTATCCCGATATAGGGAACTTGGTCCTGGAGTCGTTGGCTACATTTCTATGAGCACGGGCTTGACCAGTCGAAAAATCATCACCCCGGCCACTAGCACTGGTGATCGACCCACCACCGTTGGTGAGTTATTGCGGGACAATCTGGCCTCGTGGGGGCTGCGGATGCACCCCACCTCGGGTTTGAAGGGAGGTACGTCGGGGGGTAGCGAATCTCTACCCCTTAAAGAGCTAAAAAAGCTTCATCAATCTGCTACCAAGCAACATTCTTTTTTTAAACAAAAAATGACCACAAAGGTCAACACATATTATTAAGTAACATCATCAATTACAGCATCATGAATTTTCGAAGGATAATCCATATAAAAAAACAATTTTTGGCCTCACTATGCATATTCTTACAAATTAAATGGGCTACATTATTACAAGACCGTTCGGTCCAAATTAAACTGGCAGATTTAAAAAATGTGAAAGCTGCTGTACAATCCTTAAGCCGTGCGCCTATGATCGTGACGTCATTAGCCAAATTATTAAGCCTGTTGACTAGCCCAGTATGATCCGTCTCAAAAAGAACATGATCTTTTATTTTTAATTTGCGTGCCACGTCAATGCTTTCCTCAAAGGCCATGCATTCGGCCTCTTCCACTGACCAACTGCCCACTTTAAAACCCCCACCGCCACCCCAAACAAAACCTTCTTCATCTTTTATTACCGTCCCATACCCGATTCTGGTTTCCCCAACTGTAGCATCAAAATTTATTTTTAAAAAACCTTTCGGAGGTTTAACCCACCTCTTCTCCACTATATTTTGTGAGATTAATGGTTCATGCAGCATATTACAAATCCGGAACTCCTTGCTCAGGTTGCTAGCCCTTTCCCATATTAGCTGCGCCTCCTCTTCTTTTCCTCTAAAGATGAAGTTATTCCTATTATTCCAACAGTTCCATAAAATTGTCATTAGGTCAGCCATGGCTCTTTTGTCAAGGACACACATCAAGTCTTCCAACCAATCAATGCAATGATCATAAGTTTTAGAAATAAAGCTCCTGGACCATCCCCTTCTCGACAAAACTGCTCTCGACGTTGGACAGTCTCTTAGCGCATGAAGCAATGTTTCGACATCTGCTCCACATCTCCGGAATCTTTTGTTAAAACCGAGTCTGATGGATGCGATCTTTCCATTTGTCGGAAGGATTTCATGTCCCACCTGCCACGTAAAAACACGGACCTTCGGTAAAGTGTTGAGTTTCCATAGAGCTCTCCAAAAAAAACCTGTGAGGACCATATCCTATTTCTTTCAACAACAGCCACGAGTAGGCAGACTTTGAAGTAAAACATCCATGAGTACTGTGAAACCATATTATTTTATCTTCCTGACCCACATCTCCAATAGGGATGTCACAAATCTTATCACCCCAGTCTTGCCCATACGCTTGCTTAACTTTATTCACATCCCAACTTTTTCTATCCACGTGCCAGAGATCTTTCACATACTTTTCATTATGGTTGAGAGTGTTGCTTATGACCATGACCCCATTTAGCCCTTCCACTCCCCAATTATCAGCCCAAATATTTATCTTCTCTCCATTACCAACCTGCCACCCAAAGCCATCTTTAAAGGCTTCCACCGCTTTCGCAATGCTTGACCAAGTGAAAGAAGCTTTGTCAACCTTTTTAGCATGGAAAATATTCCCATCAGGGAAGTGCTTCGAAGATAGCACTTTGAAACAAAGAGAATCTGTATTGTTTAAAAGTCTCCACACTTGACGGCCTAAGGGAGCAAGGTTGAATAGTCTAACATCTCTAATTCCAAGGCCTCCCATGCCTTTCGGTTTGCATAAAGTTTTCCATGGGATCATTGTCCAGAATCTACCTTTGTCTTTACTCGACCACCATGTTTTACTCAGCATGGCTTGAATGTCATCAATAACGCCTTTGGGGGCAAAAAAATTTGACATAGCATACGTAGGAATAGATTGAATGACTGCTTTAATGAAGACTTCTTTTCCCCCGAAAGATAGCAACCTCTTTGTCCAACTGTTTATCCTGCAAGACATTCTATTAGTGATCTCTTTGAAAGCCTCTGTTTTCTGCTTACCAATAGGAATAGGAAGGCCTAGATAATTGTTTAATTTTTCCACCACCGTCATGCCTAGCAAATCACTAAAAATTGTTCTTTGAGCTCTTGGAGTATTGGGACTAAATAAGACCATTGACCTTTCAAAGTTTATTTCTTGACCTGAAATGTTAGAAAAAGTATTAAGCATATTAACAAGACATTCAATATCGTTCCTTTTATTCCTGTCAAACAGAAGTGCATCGTCAGCAAAGAACAGGTGATTTATTCTAGGGCCTTCCCTACTAGCCCGGATGCCTCTTAAGGTGTTATTCTCCTGAGCATGGATAAGCATTCTCGAGAATGCTTCCATACAAAATAAAAACAACTAAGGGGAGAGGGGATCAGCTTGACGGAGGCCCCTCTCAGGCACAAAAATATCAGATAGAATATTATTGCATTTGACTGTATAAGTAATCGAGCGAACGCATTCCATAATTTTGGCAATCCACTTTTCCGCAAATCCCATCTTCTTCATCACTTTTTTAACAAAATTCCACTCTACTCGGTCATATGCTTTACTCATGTCAAGCTTGACAATGAGACCTTTATTAGGGCCATTTTTAAAACTTTGAAGATAATGGAGGAGTTCATGCGCTATCAGAACATTATCATGTATCATCCTCCCTGGCACAAATGCGTTCTGATTTTGACTAATACAACTGGGTAGGGCAGCTTTTAGCCAATTAGCAAACACATTAGAGATGATCTTGTAGACAAACCTGCAAAGGCTAATAGGGCATTAATTAGTAAGCTCATAAGGATTTTTAATTTTAGGAATTAAAATGATCATAGTTTCGTTAACACTAGAGATATTTTTGTTCCCGTTAAGAACTCCCAAGCAGTAGCTAATAGTATCATTTCCCACAATGTCTCAGTGATGCTTAAAAAAACTTCCCTATAACCCGTCAATTCCAGGGGCTTTATTAGGATCCATCTGCTTAATAGCCTGAAGAACCTCCTTCTCCGTGTAGTCCATACAAAGCCATTCATTTGTTTCCCTCGTCACACATTCCTTAATTAAAGGCATCTCCTGGGTATTAGCATTTTGACCGTTTGACCGAAATAGTTTCACAAAATAATCTTTAGCCACCTTGTTTATATCCTTGCTATTCGACACCCACTTCCCTTCCGCGTCTTTAAGCTTCTCTATAATATTCTTTTTTAGCTGACCAGTGGCTTTAGCATAGAAATACCTAGTATTTCTATCTCCCTCCCTAAGCCATTTTGATCGAGACCTTTGTGCCCAGTAACTTTCCTCCCTAGCATAGAGAAAGTCAAGCCTTCTCCAAGTCTCCTTTAACGTGCGCCCACTTTTCTCTCTGCTCACAGAGTCAATGATCCAGTCTATATGTTTCTCCAAATTTTGCATGTCCCTCTTCAATTTTCCATATTTCTTCTTCTGCCAAGGACCAAGGGCCGACCTAACTCTTTCGATCTTCTCCCCAAAATCAGTAGCATCCCTGTTCCAAGCTCTTTCAATAACGTTTTTTGCCTCCTCATCACCCGCCCAATAAACATCAAACTTGAAACACAATCTTTTATCATCTGGATAATCCTTCGATTTTCGACCCCACAGGTCTAAGATAATAGCATCATGATCCGACTGGGTTTGTCTCACCACCTTGGTAGATATGAAAGGAAAATTTTCAACCACTGAAACCGAGCTAATGAACCTATCGATTCTTTCCTTTATCAAACCCCCCACTCCTATTATTAACCCAAGTAAACCAACCGCTGTCAGGTTTAATATCCACAAGAGCCAGTTCGTCCATAACATCTTTAAACTCATTCATTTGCGCCCTCACACCCCTACGCCCTCCTTTTTTCTCAGCATCGTTCAAATTAGCATTAAAATCTACCTCGACAATCCACTCCTCCCTAACAGACTCTCCAACCCTCCCCAAAATATCCCATGAGCTGCTCCTAAGATTCGAGTTCGCGCCCATAAAATCCTGTAACCCTTATATTTTTGTTGTTCTCCAGTTTTACCATTGAATCAATGTGATGCTTAGAGTAGTTTTGAATAGAGACATTCATCCCATCCCTCCACATCAGCGCAAGATCGCCACTCCGACCTTCAGAATTAACCGCTAACCCATTCTGCATCCTACATTTGTTTTGGACTCTATGAAAATCATTGGCAGACATTTTTGTCTCGCTAAGAAAGATGAGATCAGGATTATTAGCTGCGAGAAGTTGTTTTAACTCCCTTAGCTTTGCGGGGTTCCCCAAACCGGGACGATTCCAGCACATAAACTTCATTTGTTAACGACAACCCACGAGACTGCTACCTTTAAACGAGAATAAGAGTGCCAGGGAGACTGATGAACACTTTTGCTAGTGTCGCCTCCCCCAACCTCAACAAGAAACGCCCCAAGAATAGAGAAAATGGAACCCCGAAATTCGCCACCGGGAACAGAGCAAAGAGATAGTCCAAGAACCTACGAAAACACAACGACAAAAGAGAAAAAAACGGAGACCCAAAGCAAAACAAAAACAACCAGAAACACCCCGACTCATGCTACAAACAAACATCCCCCCATCAAACCCCCATCCCCGAACAACAAGAAAAGGTAAACTTGCAAGAAAGCACCAAAAAACTGCAATCGGATTCCAGCAGTCCCAAGAAACCCAAAAAAACCTAATAGCTACTTTAACAAAAATCTGCAAAATCGAACAGATAGGGAATATCATTAAAACTTATACTCTGCATTCATTTTATGCCTGTTAAAACATAAAGAAACCCTCAGATTGAATAATGTTGAAAAGTCAAAGAAAATAAGAAATACCACTAGTGGAATGCATTCGAGACGATACAATCCATGCAAGATACATGCAAGACCTATGCAACCCACTGAACATAAAGAAAATCAATAAAATAGAAGAACAAAACAAAAGAAATGACAAAACCTTATTGCTTCCAATAAAACAATCCCATCAAAACAGGGTCTGACGATGCTAGAAAAGATCGTGACGAGCCACGTATGTATCGCCCGTACCACCTCAGATGGCCCGCCACCGCTAAAACACGTAAAGTCGCAAGAAATCCTTGACCATGCAAAGCAACGAATGTCACAGAGCCAAGAAACCCTCTGAAAATCCCCACCTAATGACAGACTTCAACAGCAACATGTCACGTCGGTCCACCGGCACCGCATTCCCACCGAATAAAGACACAAAAATAAAATAAAATAATACCAAAAACAAAAAAGAAACACTCAACACCTCAAGACTGCCATAAAATTCAAAGAATAATAGGCTGACACACAATCGAAAACAAGAAGAAAAGTCGCTTCAATCTGGGAGAAAAATTCAAAATCAAACGCGCGCTATCAGGCAACATTCTGAAAGCAGGGACGCTACCAGGCGATGCTACCAGGCAACATTCTTTTTTTTTTTTAACAAAAAATGACCACACGGGTCAACACATTTTTATTAAGTAACATCACAAATTACAGCATCATGGATTTCCGACGGATAATCCATATCAAAAAAACAAATTTTGGTCTCACGCAACATTTTCTTACAAATTAAATGGGCTACACTATTACAAGACCGTTCGGTCCAACATAATTTGGCCAATTTAAAAATAGTGAAAGCTACAGTGCATTCCTTAATCCTTGCGCCAAGGATAGTGACGTCATTGGCTAAATTGTTGAATCTGTTGACCAGCCCAGCATTAACATCTTCTCTCAAATTTAATTTGCGCGCCACGTTTATGCTTTCCTTAAAGGCCTCGCACTCAGCCTCTTTCACGGATAGTCTTCCCCCTTTAAAGCCTCCACCGCCCCCAACAACGAAGCCTTCTTCATCTCTTGCGACCGTCCCATACCCGATTCTGTTGTCGCCAACTGTAGCATCGAAGTTTATTTTTATAAATCCCTTCGGAGTTTTAATCCACTTCTTCTTTCCATTATTTTGTAAGATTAATGGTTCGTTCAACATATTACAGATTCAGAATTCCTTGCTCAAGTTGCTAGCTCTGTCCCATATTAGCTGCGCCTTCTCCTCTTTTCCCCTAAAGAAGAAATTATTCCTATTATTCCAACAGTTCCATAGAATTGTCATTGGGTCGGCCATGGCTCTCTTGTCAAGGACACGCATCAAATCTTCCAACCAATCGATGCAATGATCATATGGTTTAGAGATAAAGCTCCTGGACAAGCCTCCTATCGACAAAACTTCTCTCGACGTTGGGCAGTCTCTTAGCGCATGTAGTAAAGTTTCAATTTCAGCACCACATCTTGGACACCCATGTTAAAGCCAGGTCTAATAGAGGTTATTTTTCCATTTTCGGAAGAACTTCATGTCCCACACGCCACGTAAATACACGGATCTTCGGTAGGGTATCAAGTTTCCATAGTGCTCTCCAAAAAAATCTGTGAGGGCCATATCCCATTTCTTTCAACAACATCCATGAGTAGGCCGACTTTGAAGTAAAACACCCGTGGGTATTGTGAAACCATATTATTTTATCTTCCTGACCCACATCTCCAATAGGGATGTCACAAATCTTAACACTCCAGTCTTGCCCATACACTTGCTTTACTTTATTCACATCCCAACTTCTCCTGTCCATGTGCCAGAGATCTTTCACGCTCTTTACACATTGGTTTAGAGTGTTGCTTATGACCACGTCTCCATTAAGCCCTTCCATTCCCCAATTATCAGCCCGAATATTTATCTTCTCGCCATTACCAACCCGCCACCCAAAGCCATCTTTAAAGATATGCACCGCTGCTGCAATGCTTAACCAAGTGAAGGACGCTTTGTCCACCTTTTTAGCATGGAAAATATTTCCATCAGGGAAGTACTTTGAGGATAGCACTTTGAAATAAAGAGAATCTGTATTGTTTAAGAGTCTCCACACTTGACGCCCTAAGAGAGCAAGGTTGAATAGTCGAACATCTCTGAATCCAAGGCCTCCCATACCTTTTGGTTTGTATAACGTTTTCCATAGGAGCATTGTCCAAAATCTGCCTTTCTCTTTTCCCGACCACCATGTTCTGCTTAGCATGGCCTAAATGTCCTCAATAATGCCTTTGGGAGCCAAAAAAATTGACATTGCGTACGTAGGAATAGATTGAAGAACCGCTTTAATGAAGACTTCTTTGCCCCCAAAAGATAGTAGCCTCTTTGTCCAGCTGTTGATCCTGCAAGACAGTTTATTAGTAATGTCTTTGAAAGCCTCTATTTTCTTCTTACCAATAGGAATAGGAAGGCCTAGATAATTGTTTAATTTCTCCACCACCGGCATGCCTAACAGATCACTAAAAAATGTTCTTTGGGCTCTTGGAGTGTTGGGACTAAATAAGACCATTGACTTTTCAAAGTTTATTTCTTGACCTGAAATGTTAGAAAAAGTATTAAGCATATTAACAAGACATTCGATATCGCTCCTTTTATTCCTGACGAACAGAAGCGCATCATCGGCAAAGAACAGATGATTTATTCTAGGGCCATCCCTACTAGCCCGGATGCCTCTTAAAGTGTTGTTCTCTTGAGCATGGATAAGCATTCTAGAGAATGCTTCCATACAAAATAAAAACAAATAAGGGGAGAGGGGATCCATCTTGACGGAGACCTCTCTCGGGGATAAAAATATCAGATAGAATATTATTGCATTTAACCGTATATGTAACAGAGCGAACGAATTCCATAATTTTGGCAATCCACTTTTCCTCAAATCCCATCTTCCTCATAACTTTTTCAATGAAGCTCCACTCTACTCGGTCATATGCTTTGCTCATGTCGATCTTGACCACGAGTCCTTTATTGGTGCCGTTTTTAGAACTTTGAAGGTAATGGAGGAGCTCATGTGCGATCAAAATATTATCATGTATCATCCTCCCTGGCACAAACGCGCTTTGATTTTGGCTAATGCAACTGGGCAAGACAACTTTTAGCCGATTAGCAAGCACCTTTGGGATTATCTTGTAGACAAACCTGCAAAGGCTGATAGGGCGGAAATTAGTAAGCTCACATGGATTTTTAATTTTGGGAATTAAAATAATCATAGTATCATTAAGACTAGAGATATTTTTGTTTCCATTTAGAACATTTAGACAGTAGCTAATAGTATCATTTCCCACGATGTCCCAGTGATGCTTAAAAAAATTTCCCGATAACCCATCGATTCTTGGGGATTTATTAGGACCCATCTGCTTAATAGCCTAAAGGACCTCATTCTCCGTGTAGTCCATATTAAGCTTTTCATTAGTTTCCCTTGTTATACACTCCTTGTAACACCCCTAACTCGTGACCGTCGCCGGTGTCGGACACGAGGGGTTAACGGCCAAATCCTCTCAAGGTACCAACCAATTTGACATTTCCAGTCAGGCTGGAAAACTGCGTCACCGTCGCCTTAAAAATCATATCTCGAGTTTCAAAACTCGGAAACTAGTTTCGTAAATTTTCCCTGAATTTAGACTCACATACCCATCCATGTATTTATTTCTAGAATTTTTGGTCTGGCCAATTGGTACAGTTTATTAGTTAAAGTCACCCATGTTACAGGGATCGACTGCTCTGACCTTCGCGCGTTACAACTTGAATATCTCTCTGTACAGGGCTTTAATACTGGTGCCGTTTGTTTCTAATGAAACTAGACTCAAAATGGAATCTGTACATATAAGGCATGACTCATAATTCTTTCTGGATAATTTATGGTAAATTTTCAAAGTCGCGACAGGGGACCCAGAAACCGTTCTGGCCCTGTCTCACGAGAACTTTAATATTTCTCAGTATACTGCTCATATGGTCGTTTCGTTTCGTCCATATAAAAATAGATTCATCAAGGTTCAATTTCATAATTTACTCACTATTTAATTCTACTTCTACTATTTTAGTGATTTTTCAATCTCATCTCACTGCTGCTGTCCGCAACAGTTACTGCAGTAGACTATGCCAATTTCATGAATCTTTCCTTGGCCTTAATCATCCATCATACATGACACAAATTATGGCCACCTTATCAAAATCAGAGTTTCTAAGACTCGTGGCTATAGGTTCTAGCATCCCACTCGACGACCCCATAGGCCATTTTCACATGGCTTAAAGTTTACAACCCACAATTCGACAAAATATAATAGCCTATACATGCCAAATGTTCTTCAACAACGAAAACAATACCACAAGATTTCAGCCGGTGTGATGACTTCAACGACGGTCCCGATCACGCAAACAATAAGAGTCCGAGAGACCTAAAATGGGTGACAAGAAAACACCGAGTGAGTTTACAACTCAATAAGTCATAAGCATTCATCAATCCACCGATAAAGTTACTACAACATGTACAACAAACGAGGCTAGGTACTCATCCATATCGAATCTATACCATAATACCTCGGACCTTTCGGTCCAATCTCGTATCAAGTCATACATCCACATTTCATATTCTACACAACAAGATAATCGAAGCATTTTTACACATTAACTCATTTTCCAGCACAACCATACAATTTCAACCATCACATAGATTTAAGGCTTACCAAATTCAATCCCCAAGCATGAACGAATTCTCTATTCGTTATGAGCTCGAGGTACTTACCCGATCCGCTGTCCATACTCAATTCAATGGAGACACACCTCCATATATATAGCGTCGCACACACACAGGCTTACTACTCGATTTCGGACACTTAGTGCCACGCAAATTTAAGCCCGCACACATAGTGCCATACCCTTCGAGCTCGCACACCCAAAGGCAGTATTTTTCCAGCATGCACACTTAGTGCCATATATTTCCAGCACGCACACTTAGTGCCATATATTTCCAGCACGCACACTTAGTGCCAATCTCGTCACCATACACACGTATTGCCCAAGACACATAGTGCCGAAAGCAAACTTTCTACACATTCCACTATTTCTTTTACATTCAACAATTATCCTCATTCCATACACATACAATTTCATTTATACATATATAGCATTCCATTAAACACAATTGCATAGATTTTCCAATCATTTAAGCAATATCAAACATATGTGCTTAATGACTTACCTTGTTTGGGGTAGAACGGTTCCAAATCGGCTACTCGCTTGCTTTCTCCTTTCCTTTGTCCAATCTAGTTCCCTTTGCTCTTGAGCTAAATCAAACAATTTACCTCTCCATCAAACACAAACATACGGCATTCACATGCATTATTATGGTTATTGCCGAATACTTAACACAACTAAGCTGAAAATTTACTCAATCTCATCTTAATTTATTGCTACTTATTTATCAAAGTTTCCAATACAAGGTATTTAACACCTATGCCCATTTATACCCCATATGGCCGAATGCTTCATTCCTTACCCAATTAACCATCCAACAATTTTTTCAGCCTCATTACCACCCTTTTCATGTCTAATTGTTTAAATACTCTCAAGCTCATTCACAAGTACTATTATACTTCTCATTAAGAATTAATCATTTTGCAACATAAATTCTATAGCATGGCGAATACTCATGCACACACACACATAACAACAAGAACTCAATGGCACAAAATTTCCTTTTGTTAAACATTCGAACTCACTCATCTCCATGCTTTCATCACAACAACATTAAAACACTCACCAAGGAAGACAACATGCATGGCCGAATGTTCTAGTCACCTCAAAATCACAATTTCTAACATGGGTCACCTTATTTATGGCTTAGAAACCACATGGTTGCTCTCTTTTTCTCCCTTAGAATCGGCCAAGAAGAATCAAGAACAAGGACTTGTTTCTTTCACCCATTTCTAATTATTCCTTACATCATAAAGGCAACAACCATCTCCCTTAAACATCCTCCATGGCCGAACACTTGTATTACTACCACCTTCAAATTTTTTTGACATGAGCAAGTAAAGGACTTAGTAACTAGCTTCATACATGCAAAGATTTCAAAGACTAACATGGATTCCATACCTTAGTTCAAGCTCAAGTGACCGAATGCTAAGTCTTCCTTTTCTTCTTGAAGGATCGGCTAAGCTAGGAGGAAGATGAACCAAACTTCTCTTTTTTTTTCTTTGCTCAATACACGGCAATGGGGAGGGGGCAACCACACATACCCCTTTTTTTTTCTTCCTACTAACACCAATATAATAACCATTCTAACATCATCCATTAGCAAGACATGTTGGGAACATGTTTCCCCTTGCCCATAATTTGTCATGGCCGGCCATCCACCTTAGGAAATGGGATAATTGACATGCAACTCCATTTATTTCACTTCATGCATTATTAGGCCACTTCAACATTTGCCTATCTCATTTCTAAGTTTTCTCACACAAGTCCTTTCTAGTGAAATTCACCTTTATAACACTAAATCAATCATCATAAAATGTCATACATGAGCACACACATATTATAGGCATCAAAATAAATTTTTAATTATTTTTATGCCTCGGTTTTGTGGTTCTGAAACCACATTCCGACTAGGGTCAATTTTGGGCTGTCACAACTCTCCCCACTTAAGAAATTTTCGTCCCGAAAATCTTACCGTAAATAGGTTTGGATATCGCTCTTTCATAGAGTTCTCGGTCTCCCAAGTAGCTTCTTCTATCCCGTGCTTGAGCCATAACACTTTCACTAGCGGAACCTGCTTGTTTCGCAACTCTTTCACTTCTCGTGATAGAATACGAATCGGTTCTTCCTCATAACTCATATTAGCTTGAATTTCAATTTCTGATGGACTAATCACATGCGATGGATCGGATCTATAGCGTCGAAGCATCGAAACGTGAAAGACATCGTGAACCTTTTCGAGTTCAGGGGGCAAAATCAAACGATATGCCACTGGACCGACTCGCTCATATATCTCATATGGCCCAACGAACCTCGGGCTCAACTTGCCCTTACGGCCGAATCTGAGTATCTTTTTCCAAGGCGATACCTTGAGAAACACTTTATCACCCACCTGATACTCGATATCCTTACGCTTCAGATCCGCATACGACTTCTGACGATCGGAGGCTATCTTCAGACTTTCAAGGATTACTTTCACTTTTTGTTCAGCATCTCGAATCAAATCCACCCCGAAAATCTTGCTTTCACCAAGCTCAGTCCAAAACAATGGTGTACGGCATTTACGACCGTACAAAGCCTCGTAGGGTGCCATCTTAATACTTGATTGAAAGCTGTTGTTGTAAGCGAATTCAATCAACGGCAAATATCTTTCCCATGAACCACTAAACTCAAGGATGCAACATCTCAACATATCCTCCAGGATTTGAATTATCCGTTCGGATTGACCATCGGTTTGGGGATGAAAAGCAGTGCTAAAATGCAGCTTGGTACCCAAAGCCTCTTGCAACTTCTTCCAAAATCGCGAGGTAAATCTCGGATCTCTATCCGACACGATGGAAATAGGCACCCCGTGTAGTCTCACAATCTGAGAAACGTACAATTCGGCTAGTTTGTCCATTGAAAAATCCGTACGTACGGGGACAAAGTGAGCCGACTTAGTCAATCTATCTACAACGACCCAAATCGCATCCTTTTACTTGCGACAATGGCGGTCCGGATCGAAGTCCATTGTGACTCGATCCCATTTCCACTCGGGTATCGTGATCGGTGAAGTAATCCCGATGGCACTTGATGTTCCGCTTTCACTTGTTGACATATTAAACATTTCAAACAAAATCGAGATGTCTCGTTTCATACCATGCCACCAAAACCGACGTTTCAAATCGTTGTACATCTTCAGTACTCCGGGTGGATTGCCATTCGCTACAATGGGCTTCATTTAGAATTATCGAAATAAGTTCAATTCTTTGGAACACAGACGACTTCGAACCTCAAACAATCGTCATCATCAATTTGAAACTCGATTCCTTGTTCGAACACACTCACCCGTTTTGCAAGCAACTCCTCATCAACTTTCGAGCTTCCCGAATTTAATAAGCCAACAATGGTTTGGCCTTTAATTCGCTACTAACACATTGTCGGGTAGGATAGACAAGTGTACATTCATCGCTCAGAAAGCAAGCGGTGATTTCGACTTAAGGCATCCGCAACCACATTAGCCTTTCCCGGTGATAATCAATGACGAGTTCATAATCTTTTAACAACTCGAGCCATCGTCTTTGTCACAGATTTAAGTCTCTCGAGTCATCAAATATTTGAGACTTTTGTGATCCGAATACACATGGCACTTCTCACCAAATAAGTAATGTCGCCATATCTTTAAGGCGAATACGATGGCGACCAATTCGAGATCATGGGTTGGATAATTTTTCTCATGTGACTTTAATTGTCTCGACGATAGGCCACAACTCGACCTTCTTGCATCAATACGCAACCTAACCCAAGGAGGGAGGCATCACTATAGATGACAAACTCTTTGCCGATTCGGTCAGTACTAGAACCGAGCTTTCGTCAAATGGGTTTTCAATTGGTCGAAACTTTTCGACACTTTTCCGTCCATTCAAATTTGACATCTTTACAAGCGGTTTGTCATGGGTGTGGCTATCACCGAGAATCCTTTTACAAACCGTCGGTAGTAACCAAAGAAGCCCCAAAAGCTCCTAACTTCGGTAACATTCCTTGGAGGTTTCCAATTGACTATGGTCGAAATTTTGTTCGGGTCCACCTCGACACCGATCACGGACACCACGTGCCCCAAAAGCTAACCTCTTTCAACCAAAATTCACATTTCTTGAACTTTGCGTATAATCGCTTATCTCGTAAGATTTGCAACACTAGCCTTAGGTGTTCAAGATGTTCGGTTTCATCTCTCGAATAGACCAAAATGTCATCGATAAATACAACTACGAACCGATCCAAGTATGGCCCGAAAATTCTATTCATTAAATCCATAAACACCGCGAGGGCATTAGTGAGCCCAAACGGCATCACCAAGAATTCGTGAGTGACCGTACCTCGTTCTAAAAGCGGTTTTGGGTATGTCCGATTCTCGGACCCTCAACCGATAGTACCCGACCTCAAATCTATCTTTGAAAACACCGAGGCTCCCTTTAATTGATCAAACAAATCGTCAATTCGTGGCAACGGATATTTATTCTTTATCGTCACTTTATTGAGTTGACGGTGAGTCGATGCACAACCTCATGCTTCCGTCCTTCTTTTCACAAACAATCTTTGTGCGCCCACGGAGAAAAACTCGGTCGGCGAAACCTCTATCCGTCAATTCTTGCAATTGAACCTTCAATTCCTTTAACTCCGTTAATTCCATACGATACGGAGCTATTGAGATCGGCGTAGTGCCCGGCACAACTTCGATGCCGAATTCCACTTCTCGAACCGGTGGCAATCCCGGTAACTCCTCCGAAAAAACATCTGAATACTCACAAACCACTGATACCGATTCGAGTTTCTTTTCCGTCTCACAAACCATAGCTCTGATACCAATTAAATTGTAACACCCCTAACTCGTGACCGACGCCGGTGTCGGACACGAGGGGTTAACGAGACAAATCCTCTTAAAGTACCGACCAATTTGGCATTTCTGGACAGGCTGGAAAACTGCGTCACCGTCGCCTTAAAAATCATATCTCGAGTTCCAAAACTCGGAAACTGGTTTCGTAAATTTTCCCTGAATTTAGACTCATATACCCATCCATGGATTTATTTTTAGAATTTTTGGTTGGGCCAATTGGTACAGTTTATTAGTTAAAGTCACCCATGTTACAGGGATCGACTGCTCTGACCTCCGCGCGTTACAACTTGAATATCTTTCTGTACAGGGCTTTAATACTGGTGCCGTTTGTTTCTAATGAAACTAGACTCAAAATGGAATCTGTACATATAAGGCATGACTCCTAATTCTTTCTGGATAATTTATGGTAAATTTTCAAAGTCGCGACAGGGGACCCGGAAATCGTTCTGGCCCTGTCTCACGAGAACTTTAATATTTCCCAGTATACTGCTCATATGGTCGTTTCGTTTCGTCCATATAAAATAGATTCATCAAGGATCAGTTCCATAATTTACTCACTATTTAATTCTACTTCTACTATTTTAGTGATTTTTCAATCTCATCTCACTGCTGCTGTCCGCAACAGTTACTGCAGTAGACTATGCCAATTTCATGAATTTTTCCTTGGCCTTAATCATCCATCATACATGACACAAATTATGGCCACCTTAACAAAATTTGAGTTTCTAAGACTCGTGGCTATAGGTTCTAGCATCCCACTCGACGACCACATAGGTCATTTTCACATGGCTTAAAGTTTACAACCCACAATTCGACAAAATATAATAGCCTATACATGCCAAATGTTCTTCAACAACAAAAAACAATACCACAAGATTTCAGCGGTGTGATGACTTCAACGACGGTTCCGAGCACGCAACAACACGAGTCCAAGAGACCTAAAATGGGTGACAAGAAAACACCGAGTGAGTTTACAACTCAGTAAGTCATAAGCATTCGTCAATCCACTGATAAAGTTACTACTACATGTACAACAAATGAGGCTAGGTACTCGTCCATATCGAATCTATACCATAATACCTCGGACCTTTCGGTCCAATCTCGTACCAATTCATACATCCACATTTCATATTCTACACAACAAGATAATCGAAGCATTTTTACACATTAACTCAATTTCCAGCACAACCATACAATTTCAATCATCACATAGATTTAAGGCTTACCCAATTCAACCCCAAGCATGAACGTATTCTCTATTCGTCATGAGCTCGAGGTACTTACCCGATTCGCTGTCCGGGATTAACTCGATAATGTCGTACACTCAGTGCCAATTGTAATACAAGAGCATATAGTGAATCCGCACACTTAGTGCTATATATTTTCAGCTCGCACACTTAGTGCTATAGAATCAAACTCGCACACTTAGTGCTGTACAATTTAAACCCGCACACTTAGTGCCAATCTTGTCACCGTGTCCATTTATACCCGCACACTTAGTGCCGTGACCAATACCTTATGCATTTTGCTGCCTTCATACATTCAACAATGGCATCATTCCATACACATACATTTTCATTTACACATCAATTCATTAAACACAATTGCATATATATTATGATCATTTAAACCAACACAAAATATATGCTTAATGACTTACCTTGTGTTAGGTAAAATAGTTCCAAGTCGGCTACTCGATGACCTTGATTTCCCTTGTTGGACGCCTCTCCTTTAAGATCTTGAGCTAAATCAAACAAATTTACTTCTCAATCAAACACATACACACGGCAGCCATATACATTTCAAAGGTCAATTTATTCGTATCATTTGTCCATATATTAGCTTTTAACGCATTTGGTCACTAGGGCGACCATATTTAACTTTCAAGCATTCATTTCTAATTTTAGTTAAACAATGCCGAATGCCATTAGCTACTAATGACACACACACACACATATAAGCACATTTAGCATTTGATACATTCGCCTTAGCATAATTTCATTAAGAGTCCCCATTAGCCACTTCACTCATCAATTATCTCAACTACTTGATAATCCATACTTATCATGCTAGCCGAATATTTCTTATTCAAGTTCATCATCTTCATATTCGGCACTAACATCACAATCTCATATCATGGCCGAATGCTCCTCTTAAACTATTGTTCATCTAGATTTAGCATGAAACAACAATCATCACCCTTGTTAGTTACCCTAGCCGAAAACTCACTTATTCAAAAACCAAGATTTCAACATGGGTTACCTAAAGAACTTGATAACTAGTTCAAATTTCATCCATCTAACTTACTAATCAAATGTGTACAACATCTCCACCATCTTCTTTAACATCTACCATGGCGAACGTTCATATCACCATAATTTTTTCAAAGATTTCGCATGGTTAAATAAGGGCTTAGAATCTAGCTTAAAACCATGCTAAGATTTAAAGAGCTAACTTGAATTCTTACCTTAATTTCCAGCTCAAGGTGGCTGAATTTCTTCCTCTTTTCCTCTTCTACACGGCTAAGAAGAACCAAAGTATGAAGCCTTTTCCTTCTCCCTTTTTTTTTCGGTCATGCATGAGAATGATGGACACATTTTTTTCTTTGTTTTCTTCCTTTAATTTTTCATTAGTTTATTTCCCATGCTTCTTTTTTTATTCCTCCTTACATAATCCATTAGCTAGACATGTTTGAAACATGTTTCCCTTGCCCATAACTTGTCATGGTCAACACTTATCCAAAATAAATGGAGTATTTGACATGCAACTCCATTTATTTTACTTCATTCTTTATTAACCTCTTAAAATAGCCACATATATTTAAATCCCTTCACATGAGTCCTTTTCTTTCAATTCACAATCAAATTAACTAAATCAAAGAATTCAAAATTCACACATGTATTTTCACATATTCTAGACAATAAATATTACGTTTGAACATGTCGGTGACTCGGTTTAGCGGTCCGAAACCACTTCCGACTAGGGTTAAATTAGGGATGTCACAACTCTCCCCCACTTAAGAAATTTTCGTCCCCGAAAATCTTACCGGTAAATAGGCTCGGGTATCGCTCTTTCATAGAGTCCTCAAGTTCCCAAGTGGCTTCTTCCATCCCGTGTTTATGCCACAACACCTTCACTAATGGAATTTTCTTGTTTCGTAGCTCTTTTACTTCACGCATCAGAATGCGAACCGGCTCTTCTTCATAGCTCAAATTAGGCTGAACCTCGACCTCAGATGGAGTAATTCTCGGGTCAGACCTATATCGTCGAAGCATCGAAACATGGAAAACGTTGTGAATCTTTTCGAGCTCAGGGGGTAATATTAATCGATACGCTACTGGCCCAACTCGTTCAGATACTTCGTATGGACCGATGAACCTCGGACTCAATTTGCCCTTACGGCCAAATCTAAGCACCTTCTTCCAGGGTGAAACTTTGAGAAAGACCTTGTCTCCAACCTGATATTCAACATCTTTTCTTTTCAAATCCGCATACGACTTTTGGCGATCCGGCGCCTTTCAAACTTTCACGAATTACTCGAACTTTTGCTCGGCATCCTTAACCAAATCAACCTCAAGAATTTACCTTCACTAAGTTCACCGAGAATAATGGGTACGGCATTTACGACCGTACAAAGCCTCGTAAGGCGCCATCTTAATACTTGATTGAAAGCTATTGTTGTGGCGAATTCAATCAAAGGTAAATACCGTTCCCATGAACCACTAAACTCAAGGATGCAACATCTCAACATTTGCCTCGGTGTTCAAGATGTTCGGTTTCATCTTTCGAATAGACCAAAATGTCATCGATAAATACAACTACGAACCGATCCAAGTATGGCCTGAAAATTCTATTCATTAAATCCATAAACACCGAGGGCATTAGTGAGCCCAAGCGGCATCACCAAGAATTCGTAGTGACCGTACCTCGTTCTAAAAGCGGTTTTGGGTATGTCCGATTCTCGGACCCTCAACCGATAGTACCCGACCTCAAATCTATCTTTGAAAACACCGAGGCTCCTTTAATTGATCAAACAAATCGTCAATTCGTGGCAATGGATATTTATTCTTTATCGTCACTTTATTGAGTTGACGATAGTCGATGCACAACCTCATGGTTCCGTCCTTCTTCTTCACAAACAATACAAAAGCGCCCCATGGAGAAAAACTCGGTCGAGCGAAACCTCTATCCGTCGGTTCTTGCAATTGAACCTTCAATTCCTTTAATTCCGTTAATGCCATACGATACGGGGCTATTGAAATCAGCGTAGTACCCGGTACAACCGATGCGAATTCCACTTCTCGAACCGGTGGCAATCCCGGTAACTCCTCAGGAAAAACATCTGAATACTCACAAACCACTGGTACCGATTCGAGTTTCCTTTCCGTCTCTTTACTTCCAAACACATACGCAAGGTATGTTTCACACCCTTTTTCACATATCTTGACGGTCATAGAAGATATTATTGTCGCACTCCTTTTAAATCAAGAGACTCGACTCGGACTACCTCATTATTTGTACTCCTCAAATCAATGGTTTTCCTTTTGCGATCCACCACCTGCATCATGCACGATCACCAATCCATACCAAGAATAACATCGAATTCATGAAATGGTAGAAGCATCGGATCGGTAGGAAAACAGATTCTCGAATTATTAGGGGCATCTCTTGCACACTTTATCAACAAGCACGTATTGACCCAAAGGGTTTGACACTCGAATTACGAACTCAAGAGACTCAGCGGTAGAGTCTTCTTTGGATGCTAAGGTTTCACATACATATGAGTGAGTAGAGCAGGTCAATCAATGCAATCACAATAGTATCAAAGAGAGTAAAAGTACCAGTGATAACGTCGGGGAGGATGCCTCCTCTCGTCGCGGATGGCATATGCTCTAGCGAGTACGGGTCTCGGATCGGACAGCCGTATTAGAGGCTCCTCTCGATTACCACCCCTACCTCCAGAGATTCTCGGGGCCTACCTCCACCGTCGTTCCACTAGGTCTTGCACCTTGCGTCTTATTCCTCTCATCTAGCTCCGTGCAATCTCTAATGAAGTGGTCCTTGAACCGCATCCATAACAGCCCTATTAATGAGACTTACCCCAACATTCACCTAGGTGTCGTCTTCCACATTGGGGGCATTCAGGTCTCTCTTGACGATTATTGCCCACACTAGCTATCAAGTAGCTCGAGTCCGTCAATGGTCGGGCTCTAATGGAAATTCCCGATGCGTCCTCGACTTCTTGGTGTCCTCCACGAACCTCTTTACAGGTAGAAGCGGAGCTTTACTCGTCGATCTTTTACGGTAATCTCTTGCTTCAAATTCAGCCTTCTTCTTCTCCTTCCCAAGTTCTTCCGCCTTGCGAGCTCGTTCGACTAGTGTCACGAACTCCTTTATCTCCAAAATTCCCACTAGTAACTTTAACTCTTCATTCAATCCTTCTTCAAATCTTTTGCACATCCCAACCTCATCAGCCACACACTCCCGAGCATACCGACTAAGTCTTACGAACTCATGTTCAGATTCGAGATCTGATCATCCGGCCTTGCTTGAGTTCCAAGAATTCCTTACGCTTCGATCGATGAACCGTTGACTAATGTATTTCTTTCGAAATTGGATTGGAAGAAATCCCAAGTAACTCGTTCATTTGGGACTATGGAAATTAAAGTCCTCCACCAATAGTAAGTCGAGTCTCAAACAAGGATATAGCACACTTAAGACATTCGTCGGTGTGCATGATACCATCTAACACTCTAATGGTGTTATCGAGCGAACTCGGCCTTTTCGGCATCATCAAGAACTATGGCCTTGAACTCCTCCCCACGCTTCCAAATCAAGTCCACGGTGGTTTACTCACCTCACGGATCAATGCTTGGAGGCATTGCGGGCTCTTGGGGTGGAGTATTTAAATTCGGAATGGTTGGACAGGTAGGGTTGGTTCGGGCATATTATGCGACCCACTCATTCATCATAGTGAAGAAGGCTTGTTTCGCCCTTCATTTTGATTATTCGCGGATGATGAGGCTCAACAGCGGTGTCCCTTGCGCAGAGCAGCCGCTACACTTTCAACGTCATCCGCCAAGGGTCTCTCTACCGGGTTCCATTGCTAATCAAAACAAAATTTCAACCGTCAAGTCATCACATTATTAAGCACTAACCATTTGGCATGTATAGCTAGACTCACACGCTATGGTAGTCCTAGAACCGACTAAACCATAGCTCGATACCAATTAAATTGTAACACCCTAACTTCGTGACCGGCGCCGTGTCGGACACGAGGGTTAACGAGACAAATCCTCTTAAAGTACCGACCAATTTGGCATTTCTGGACAGGCTGGAAAACTGCGTCACCGTCGCCTTAAAAATCATATCTCGAGTTCCAAAACTCGGAAACTGGTTTCGTAAATTTTCCCTGAATTTAGACTCATATACCCATCCATGGATTTATTTTTAGAATTTTTGGTTGGGTCAATTGGTACAATTTATTAGTTAAAGTCACCCATGTTACAGGGATCGACTGCTCTGACCTCCGCGCGTTACAACTTGAATATCTTTCTGTACAGGGCTTTAATACTGGTGCCGTTTATTTCTAATGAAACTAGACTCAAAATGGAATCTGTAAATATAAGGCATGACTCCTAATTCTTTCTGGATAATTTATGGTAAATTTTCAAAGTCACGACAGGGGACCCGGAAATCGTTCTGGCCCTGTCTCACGAGAACTTTAATATTTCCCAGTATACTGCTCATATGGTCGTTTCGTTTTGTCCATATAAAAATAGATTCATCAAGGATCAGTTCCATAATTTACTCACTATTTAATTCTACTTCTACTATTTTTAGTGATTTTTCAATCTCATCTCACTGCTGCTGTCCGCAACAGTTACTGCAGTAGACTATGCCAATTTCATGAATTTTTCCTTGGCCTTAATCATCCATCATACATGACACAAATTATGGCCACCTTAACAAAATTTGAGTTTCTAAGACTCGTGGCTATAGGTTCTAGCATCCCACTCGACGACCACATAGGCCATTTTCACATGGCTTAAAGTTTACAACCCACAATTCGACAAAATATAATAGCCTATACATGCCAAATGTTCTTCAACAACAAAAAAACAATACCACAAGATTTCAGCCGGTGTGATGACTTCAACGACGGTTCCGAGCACGCAACAACACGAGTCCAAGAGACCTAAAATGGGTGACAAGAAAACACCGAGTGAGTTTACAACTCGAGAAGTCATAAGCATTCGTCAATCCACCGATAAAGTTACTACTACATGTACAACAAATGAGGCTAGGTACTCGTCCATATCGAATCTATACCATAATACCTCGGACCTTTCGGTCCAATCTCGCACCAATTCATACATCCACATTTCATATTCTACACAACAAGATAATCGAAGCATTTTTACACATTAACTCAATTTCCAGCACAACCATACAATTTCAATCATCACATAGATTTAAGGCTTACCCAATTCAACCCCAAGCATGAACGTATTCTCTATTCGTCATGAGCTCGAGGTACTTACCCGATTCGCTGTCCGGATTAACTCGATAATGTCGCACACTCAGTGCCAATTGTAATACAAGAGCATATAGTGAATCCGCACACTTAGTGCTATATATTTTCAGCTCGCACACTTAGTGCTATAGAATCAAACTCGCACACTTAGTGCTGTACAATTTTAAACCCGCACACTTAGTGCCAATCTTGTCACCGTGTCCATTTATACCCGCACACTTAGTGCCGTGACCAATACCTTATGCATTTTGCTGCCTTCATACATTCAACAATGGCATCATTCCATACACATACATTTTCATTTACACATCAATTCATTAAACACAATTGCATATATATTATGATCATTTAAACCAACACAAAATATATGCTTAATGACTTACCTTGTGTTAGGTAAAATAGTTCCAAGTCGGCTACTCGATGACCTTCGATTTCCCCTTGTTGGACGCCTCTCCTTTAAGATCTTGAGCTAAATCAAACAAATTTACTTCTCAATCAAACACATACACACGGCAACCATATACATTTCAAAGGTCAATTTATTCGTATCATTTGTCCATATATTAGCTTTTAACGCATTTGGTCACTAGGGCGACCGTATTTAACTTTCAAGCATTCATTTCTAATTTTAGTTAAACAATGCCGAATGCCATTAGCTACTAATGACACACACACACACATATAAGCACATTTAGCATTTGATACATTCGCCTTAGCATAATTTCATTAAGAGTCCCCATTAGCCACTTCACTCATCAATTATCTCAACTACTTGATAATCCATACTTATCATGCTAGCCGAATATTTCTTATTCAAGTTCATCATCTTCATATTCGCACTAACATCACAATCTCATATCATGGCGAATGCTCCTCTTAAACTATTGTTCATCTAGATTTAGCATGAAACAACAATCATCACCCTTGTTAGTTACCCTAGCCAAAAACTCACTTATTCAAAACCAAGATTTCAACATGGGTTACCTAAAGAACTTGATAACTAGTTCAAATTTCATCCATCTAACTTACTAATCAAATGTGTACAACATCTCCACCATCTTCTTTAACATCTACCATGGCCGAACGTTCATATCACCATAATTTTTTCAAAGATTTCGGCATGGTTAAATAAGGGGCTTAGAATCTAGCTTAAAACCATGCTAAGATTTAAAGAGCTAACTTGAATTCTTACCTTAATTTCCAGCTCAAGGTGGCTGAATTTCTTCCTCTTTTCCTCTTCTACACGGCTAAGAAGAACCAAAGTATGAAGCCTTTTCCTTCTCCCTTTTTTTTTTCGTCATGCATGAGAATGATGGACACATTTTTTTCTTTGTTTTCTTCCTTTAATTTTCATTAGTTTATTTCCCATGCTTCTTTTTTATTCCTCCTTACATAATCCATTAGCTAGACATGTTTGAAACATGTTTCCCTTGCCCATAACTTGTCATGGTCAACCACTTATCCAAAA
Organism: Gossypium arboreum; assembly: GCF_025698485.1. NCBI lineage: Eukaryota > Viridiplantae > Streptophyta > Magnoliopsida > Malvales > Malvaceae > Gossypium > Gossypium arboreum. The sequence goes on from NC_069076.1 coordinate 11,004,999, forward strand.
TAAATGGAGTATTTGACATGCAACTCCATTTATTTTACTTCATTCTTTATTAACCTCTTAAAATAGCCACATATATTTAAATCCCTTCACATGAGTCCTTTTCTTTCAATTCACAATCAAATTAACTAAATCAAAGAATTCAAAATTCACACATGTATTTTCACATATTCTAGACAATAAATATTACGTTTGAACATGTCGGTGACTCGGTTTAGCGGTCCCAAACCACTTCCGACTAGGGTTAAATTAGGGATGTCACAACTCTCCCCACTTAAGAAATTTTCGTCCCGAAAATCTTACCGTAAATAGGCTCGGTATCGCTCTTTCATAGAGTCCTCAAGTTCCCAAGTGGCTTCTTCCATCCCGTGTTTATGCCACAACACCTTCACTAATGGAATTTTCTTGTTTCAGAGCTCTTTTACTTCACGCATCGAATGCGAACCGGCTCTTCTTCATAGCTCAAATTAGGTGAACCTCGACCTCGGATGGAGTAATTACGTGTGTCGGTCGACCTATATCGTCAAGCATCGAAACATGGAAAACGTTGTGAATCTTTTCGAGCTCGGGGTAATATTAATCGATACGCCATCGGCCCAACTCGTTCAGATACTTCAGATGGACCGATGAACCTCGGACTCAATTTGCCCTTACGGCCAAATCTAAGCACCTTCTTCCGTGGTGAAACTTTGAGAAAGACCTTGTCTCCAACCCGATATTCAACATCTTTTCTTTTCAAATCCGATACGACTTTTGGCAACCCGGCGACTTTCAAACTTTCACGAATTACTCGAACTTTTGCTCGGCATCCTTAACCAAATCAACCTCAAGAATTTACCTTCATTAAGTTCACCAGAATAATAGGGTACGGCATTTACGACCGTACAAAGCCTCGTAAGCGCCATCTTAATACTTGATTGAAAGCTATTGTTGTAGGCGAATTCAATCAAAGGTAAATACTGTTCCATGAACCACTAAACTCAAGGATGCAACATCTCAACATATCCTCGAGTATTTGAATTATCCGTTCGGATTGACCATCGGTTTGGGGATGAAAAGCGGTGCTAAAATGCAGCTTGGTACCCAAAGCATCTTGCAATTTCTTCCAAAATCGCGACGTAAATCTTGGGTCTCTATCCGACACGATAGAAATAGGCACCCGTGTAATCTCACAATCGAGAAGCGTACAATTCCACTAATTTGTCCATTGAAAAATCCGTGCGACGGGATAAAGTGAGCCGACTTAGTTAGTCTATCGACAACGACCCAAATCGCATCCTTCTTACTCACGACAATGGCGGTCCGGATACAAAGTCCTTTGTGACTCGATCCCATTTCCATTCGGGTATCATGATCGGTGAAGTAATCCCGATGGCACTTGATGTTCCGCTTTCACTTGTTGACATATCGGACACCTTGAAACAAATTGAAATGTCTCGTTTCATACCGCCACCAAAATTGGCGTTTGGTCATTGTACATTTTAGTACTATCCGGTGGATTGACATTCGACTACAATGGGCTTCATTTAGAATTATCGAAATAAGTTCAATTCTTTGGAACACACAGACGACTTCGAACCTCAAACAATCGTCATCATCAATTTGGAACTCGATTCCTTGTTCGAACACACTCACCCGTTTTGCAAGCAACTCCTCATCAACTTTACGAGCTTCCCGAATTTGATGAGCCAACAATGGTTTGGCCTTTAATTGCTACTAACACATTGTCGGGTAGAATAGACAAGTGTACATTCATCGTCAGAAAGCAAACAGTGATTTCGACTTAAGGCATCCGCAACCACATTGGCCTTTCCCGTGATAATCAATAACGAGTTCATAATCTTTTAACAACTCGAGCCATCGTCTTTGTCGCAGATTTAAGTCTCTTTGAGTCATCAAATATTTGAGACTTTTGTGATCCGAATACACTTGGCACTTCTCACCAAATAAGTAATGTCGCCATATCTTTAAGGCGAATCGATGGCGACCAATTCGAGGTCATGGGTTGGATAATTTTTCTCATGTGGCTTTAATTGTCTCGACGCATAGGCCACAACTCGACCTTCTTGCATCAATACGCAACCTAACCCAAGTAGGGAGGCATCACTATAGATGACAAACTCTTTGCCGATTCGGCAGTGTACTAGAACCGGAGCTTTCGTCAAATGGGTTTTCAATTGGTCGAAACTTTTCGACACTTTTCCGTCCATTCAAATTTGACATCTTTCAAGCGCTTTGTCATGGGTGTGGCTATCATCGAGAATCCTTTCACAAACCGTCGGTAGTAACCGCAAGCCCCAAAAGCTCCTAACTTGGTAACATTCCTTAGAGGTTTCCAATTGACTATGGCGAAATTTTGTTCAGTCCACCGACACCCGATGTGGATACCACGTGCCCCAAAAGCTAACCTCTTTCAACCAAAATTCACATTTCTTGAACTTTATGATAATCGCTTATCTCGTAAGATTTGCAACACTAGCCTCGGTGTTCAAGATGTTCGGTTTCATCTTTCGAATAGACCAAAATGTCATCGATAAATACAACTACGAACCGATCCAAGTATGGCCTGAAAATTCTATTCATTAAATCCATAAACACCGCAGGGCATTAGTGAGCCCAAACGGCATCACCAAGAATTCGTAGTGACCGTACCTCGTTCTAAAACCGGTTTTGGGTATGTCCGATTCTCGGACCTCAACCGATAGTACCCGACCTCAAATCTATCTTTGAAAACACCGAGGCTCCCTTTAATTGATCAAACAAATCGTCAATTCGTGGCAATGGATATTTATTCTTTATCGTCACTTTATTGAGTTGACGATAGTCGATGCACAACCTCATGCTTCCGTCCTTCTTTTTCACAAACAATCTTGATGCGCCCCACGGAGAAAAACTTCGGTCGGCGAAACCTCTATCCGTCAATTCTTACAATTGAACCTTCAATTCCTTTAACTCCGTTAATGCCATACGATACGGAGCTATTGAGATCGGCGTAGTGCCTGGCACAACTTCGATGCCGAATTCCACTTCTCGAACCGGTGGCAATCCGGTAACTCCTCCGGAAAAACATCCGAATACTCACAAACCATCGATACCGATTCGAGTTTCTTTTCCGTATCTTTACTTTCCAACACATACGCAAGGTATGTTTCACACCCCTTTTCACATATCTCCGAGCGGTCATAGAAGATATTATCGCCGCACACCTTTTAAATCAAGAGACTCGACTCGGACTACCTCATTATTTGCACTCCTCAAATCAATGGTTTTCCTTTTGCGATCCACCATTGCATCATGTACGGTCACCAATCCATACCAAGAATAACATCGAATTCATCAAATGGTAGAAGCATCGGATCGGTAGGAAAAGCAGATTCTCGAATTATTAGGGGCATCTCTTGCACACTTTATCAACGAGTACGTATTGACCCAAAGGGTTTGACACTGAATTACGAACTCGAGACTCAACAGTAGAGTCTTCTTGGATGCTAAAGTTTCACATACATATGAATGAGTAGAGCCGGGTCAATCAATGCAATCACACTAGTATCAAAGAGAGTAAAAGTACCAAAGTGATAACGTCGGGGAGGATGCCTCCTCTCGTCTGCGGATGGCATATGCTCTAGCAGGAGCTCGGGTCTCGGATCGAACAGCCGTGTCGGTGGCTCCCCTCGATTACCACCCCTACCTCCTGAAACCCTCGGGGTCTACCTCTAGTCGTCGCCCCACTAGATCTCGCACCTTGCATCTTATTCTTCTCATCTAGCTCCGTGCAATCCCTAATGAAGTGGTCCTTGAACCACATCCGTAATGAGCCCTTAACAATGACTTACCCCAACATTCACCTAGGTGTCGTCTTCCACATTGGGGACATTCAGTCTCTCTTGACGATTATTGCCCACACTAGCTACCGATGTAGCTTGGGAGTCCGTCAATGGTCGGGCTCTAATGGAAATTCCCGCATGCCCTCGACTTCATTGGTGTCCTCCCGAACCTCTTTACAATGAGAACGGAGCTTTACTCGTTGATCTTTTACGGTAATCTCTTGCTTCAAATTCAGCCTTCTTCTTCTCCTTCCCAAGTTCTTCCGCTTTGCGCTCGTTCGACTAGTGTCACGAACTCCTTTATCTCCAAAATTCCCACTAGTAACTTTAACTCTTCATTCAATCCTTCTTCAAATCTTTTGCACATAGCAACCTCATCAGCCACACACTCCCGAGCATACCGACTAAGTCTTACGAACTCATGTTCAGATTCGAGATCTGATCATACGGCCTTGCTTGAGTTCCAGAACTCCTTACGCTTCGATCGATGAACCGTTGACTAATATATTTCTTCCAAATTCGTTTGAAAGAAATCCCAAGTAACTTGTTCCTTTGGGACTATGGAAATCAAGGTCCTCCACCAATAGTAGGTGAGTCTCGCAACAAGGATATAGCACACTTAAGACATTCATCGGTGTGCATGACAGTTCATCAAACACTCTAATGGTGTTATCAAGCGAAACTTCGGCCCTTTCGGCATCGCTCGGTAACTATGGCCTTAAACTCCTCAGCCCCACGCTTCCTAATCAAGTCCACGGTGGTTTACTCAGCCTCACAGGATCAGAATCGATGGCATTACGGGCTCTTGGGGTGGATTATTTAAATTCGGGAATGGTTGGACAGCCGGATTGGTTCGGGCATATTGCGCGACCCACTCATTCATCATGGTGAAGAAGGCTTGTTTCGCCCCTTCATTTTGATTATTCGCGGATGACTGAGGCTCAACAGGCGGTGTCCCTTGCACAGGAGCAGCCGCTACACTTTCAACGTCATCCGCCAAGGGTCTCTCTATCCCGGGTTCCATCGCTAATCAAAACAAAAATTTCAACCGTCAGAAGTCATCACATTATTAAGCACTAACAATTTGGCATGTATAGCTAGACTCACACGCTCTATGGTAGTCCTAGAACCGACTAAACCATAGCTCTGATACCAATTAAATTGTAACACCCCTAACTCGTGACCGTCGCCGGTGTCGGACACGAGGGGTTAACGGCCAAATCCTCTCAAGGTACCAACCAATTTGACATTTCCAGTCAGGCTGGAAAACTGCGTCACCGTAGCCTTAAAAATCATATCTCGAGTTTCAAAACTCGGAAACTAGTTTTGTAAATTTTCCCTGAATTTAGACTCACATACCCATCCATGGATTTATTTCTATAATTTTTGGTCGGGCCAATTGGTACAGTTTATTAGTTAAAGTCACCCATGTCACAGGGATCGACTGCTCTGACCTTCGCGCGTTAAAACTTGAATATCTCTCTGTACAGGGATTTAATACTGGTGTCGTTTGTTTCTAATGAAACTAGACTCAAAATGGAATCTGTAAATATAAGGCATGACTCCTAATTCTTTCTGGATAATTTATGGTAAATTTTCAAAGTCGCGACAGGGGACCCAGAAACCGTTCTGGCCCTATCTCACGAGAACTTTAATATTTCTCAGTATACTGCTCATATGGTCGTTTCGTTTCGTCCATATAAAAATAGATTCATCAAGGTTCAATTTCATAATTTACTCACTATTTAATTCTACTTCTACTATTTTTAGTGATTTTTCAATCTCATCTCACTGCTGCTGTCCGCAACAGTTACTGCAGTAGACTATGCCAATTTCATGAATCTTTCCTTGGCCTTAATCATCCATCATACATGACACAAATTATGGCCACCTTATCAAAATCAGAGTTTCTAAGACTCGTGGCTATAGGTTCTAGCATCCCACTCGACGACCCCATAGGCCATTTTCACATGGCTTAAAGTTTACAACCCACAATTCGACAAAATATAATAGCCTATACATGCCAAATGTTCTTCAACAACGAAAACAATACCACAAGATTTCAGCCGGTGTGATGACTTCAACGACGGTCCCGATCACGCAAACAATAAGAGTTCGAGAGACCTAAAATGGGTGACAAGAAAACACCGAGTGAGTTTACAACTCAGAAGTCATAAGCATTCATCAATCCACCGATAAAGTTACTACAACATGTACAACAAACGAGGCTAGGTACTCATCCATATCGAATCTATACCATAATACCTCGGACCTTTCGGTCCAATCTCGTACCAAGTCATACATCCACATTTCATATTCTACACAACAAGATAATCAAGCATTTTTACACATTAACTCATTTTCCAGCACAACCATACAATTTCAATCATCACATAGATTTAAGGCTTACCAAATTCAATCCCCAAGCATGAACGAATTCTCTATTCGTTATGAGCTCGAGGTACTTACCCGATCCGCTGTCCATACTCAATTCAATGGAGACACACCCTCCATATATATAGCGTCGCACACACAAAGGTGCTTACTACTCGATTTCGCACACTTAGTGCCACGCAAATTTAAGCCCGCACACATAGTGCCATACCCTTCGAGCTCGCATACCCAAAGGTCAGTATTTTTCCAGCATGCACACTTAGTGCCATATATTTCCAGCACGCACACTTAGTGCCATATATTTCCAGCACGCACACTTAGTGCCAATCTCGTCACCATACACACGTATTGCCAAGACACATAGTGCCGAAAGCAAACTTTCTACACATTCCACTATTTCTTTTACATTCAACAATTATCCTCATTCCATACACATACAATTTCATTTATACATATATAGCATTCCATTAAACACAATTGCATAGATTTTCCAATCATTTAAGCAATATCAAACATATGTGCTTAATGACTTACCTTGTTTGGGGTAGAACGGTTCCAAATCGGCTACTCGTTTGCTTTCTCCTTTCCTTTGTCCAATCTAGTTCCCTTTGCTCTTGAGCTAAATCAAACAATTTACCTCTCCATCAAACACAAACATACGGCATTCACATGCATTATTATGGTTATTGCCGAATACTTAACACAACTAAGCTGAAAATTTACTCAATCTCATCTTAATTTATTGCTACTTATTTATCAAAGTTTCCAATACAAGGTATTTAACACCTATGCCCATTTATACCCCATATGGTCAATGCTTCATTCCTTACCCAATTAACCATCCAACAATTTTTTTCAGCCTCATTACCACCCTTTTCATGTCTAATTGTTTAAATACTCTCAAGCTCATTCACAAGTACTATTATACTTCTCATTAAGAATTAATCATTTTGCAACATAAATTCTATAGCATGGCCGAATACTCATGCACACACACACATAACAACAAGAACTCAATGGCACAAAATTTCCTTTTTGTTAAACATTCGAACTCACTCATCTCCATGCTTTCATCACAACAACATTAAAACACTCACCAAGGAAGACAACATGCATGGCCGAATGTTCTAGTCACCTCAAAATCACAATTTCTAACATGGGTCACCTTATTTATGGCTTAGAAACCACATGGTTGCTCTCTTTTCTCCCTTAGAATCGGCCAAGAAGAATCAAGAACAAGGACTTGTTTCTTTCACCCATTTCTAATTATTCCTTACATCATAAAGGCAACAACCATCTCCTTAAACATCCTCCATGGCCGAACACTTGTATTACTACCACCTTCAAATTTTTTTTTGACATGAGCAAGTAAAGGACTTAGTAACTAGCTTCATACATGCAAAGATTTCAAAGACTAACATGGATTCCATACCTTAGTTCAAGCTCAAGTGACCGAATGCTAAGTCTTCCCTTTTCTTCTTGAAGGATCGGCTAAGCTAGGAGGAAGATGAACCAAACTTCTCTTCTTCTTTTTTCTTTGCTCAATACACGGCAATGGGGAGGGGGCAACCACACATACCCCTTTTTTTTTTCTTCCTACTAACACCAATATAATAACCATTCTAATATCATCCATTAGCAAGACATGTTGGGAACATGTTTCCCCTTGCCCATAATTTGTCATGGCCGGCCATCCACCTTAGGAAATGGGATAATTGACATGCAACTCCATTTATTTCACTTCATGCATTATTAGGCAACTTCAACATTTGCCTATCTCATTTCTAAGTTTTCTCACACAAGTCCTTTCTAGTGAAATTCACCTTTATAACACTAAATCAATCATCATAAAATGTCATACATGAGCACACACATATTATAGGCATCAAAATAAATTTTTAATTATTTTTATGCCTCGGTTTTGTGGTTCCGAAATTACATTCCGACTAGGGTCAATTTTGGGCTGTCACACTCCTGAATATACCCCATCTCCTGGATATTAGCATTTTGACCGTTTGACCGAAACAGTCTCACAAAATAATCTTTAGCGACCTTGCTTATATCCTTGCTATTCGTCACCCACTTCCTTTCCGCGTCTTTAAGCTTCTCTATATAATTCTTTTTTAGCCGACCTGTGGCTTTAGCATGGAAATACCTAGTATTTCGATCTCCCTCCCTAAGCCATTTTGACCGAGACCTTTGTGCCCAGTAACTTTCTTCCCTTGCATATAAAAAGTAAAGCCTTCTCTGGGTCTCCTTCAACTTCCGCCCACTTTCCTCTTTGCTCGTAGAATCAATGATCCAGTTAATTTGTTTCTCCAATTTTTGCATGTCCCTCTTCAATTTTCCATATTTCTTACTCTGCCAAGGACCAAGGGCCGACCTAACTCTTTGGATCTTCTCACCAATATCAACAGCATCCCTGTTCCAAGCTCTTTCGATAACGTCTTTCGCTTCCACATCACCCGCCCACCAAACGTCAAACTTGAAACTCAACCTGTTGTCTTTTGGGCATTCTTTAGGTTTTCGGCCCCATAAGTCTAAGATAATTGCGTCATGATCCGACTGGGTTTGTCTCACCACTTTGGTAGCAATGAAAGGAAAACTTTCAATCACTAAAACAGAGCTAATAAATCTGTCAAGTCTTTTCTTTATCAACCCCTCCCCACTCCTATTATTCACCTATGTAAACCACCCACTGTCAGGTTTAATATCCACAAGAGCCAGTTTGTCCACAACTTCTTTAAACTCATTCATTTGCGCCCTTACACCCCTACGTCCACCTTCTTTTTCACCATCGTTCAAAAAAGCATTAAAATCTCCCGCGACAATCCACTCCTCCCTAACGGACTCTCCAACCCTCTGCAAAATATCCCATGAACTACTTCTAAGATTCGGGTTCGCATGCCTATAAAATCCCGTAACCCTTATATTTTTGTTGTTCTCCAGTGTTACCATTGAATCAATGTGATGCTTAGAGTAGTTTTGAATAGAGACATTCATCCCATCCCTCCACATCAGCGCAAGACCCCCACTCCGACCTTCTGAATTAACAGCTAATCCATTCGGCAACCTGCATCTGTATTGGACTCTACGAAAATTATTGGCAGACATTTTAGTCTCACTAAGAAAGATGAGATCAGGTCTGTTTGCATCAAGAAGTTGTTGTAACTCCCTTAGCTTTGCGTGGTTCCCCAAACCTCGACAATTCCAGCACATGAACTTCATATGTTGAAGACACCCACGATACTGCTTCCTTTAATGAGTTTAAAATTTCCAGGGAGACTAATGACCACTTTTATCTTAGTCGCCTCCCCCAACCTCATCAAGAACCTTCCCAAGAAGAATGAGGTAGACACACGAAATCCGCCACCAGGAAGAGAGCAACAAAAATAGCCAAAGAACCTGCAACAAAACACTACAACAAGAGAGAACGACAAAGACCCAAAGCAAATCAAAATAACCTGTAACTCCCAGTCACCATACATCGAACAACACCACCCATTAAACCCCCATCCTCGAGCATCAAAAAGAGGTGAACTTGCAAGAAAACACCAAAGACTACAGCAGGAATCCAACAGACCCAAGAAACCCAAAAACAAATAGCTACTTGAAAATAAAATAGCATAAAACGAACCAGATAGAGAAAATAATGAAAACAGATAATTGGCATTCATTTTGTGCCTGTTAAGACGTAAAGAAACCTTCAGATTGAATAACGTTGAAAAGTCAACGAAAATAAGAATGCCATTATTGGAATGCATGCAAGACGATACAAAGCCATGCAAGATACGTGCAAAACCCATGCAACCCCACGAACGAACAGAGAACCAATAAAAAAAGAAGAACAAATCAAAAGAAACGACAAAACCTTATTGCTTCCAATGAAACAATCCTATCAAAATAGGGTCTGACGATGCTAGAAAAGATCGTGGAGAGCCACGAATGTATCACCCGTACCACCTCGAATGGCCCGCCACCGCTAAAATACGTAAAGTCGCAAAAACTCCTTGGCCATGCAAAGCAACGAACGTCACAGAGCCAAGAAGCCCTCTGAAAATCCCCACCTAACGACAGGCTTCAACAGCAACATGTCACATCGATCCACTGGCACCGCAATCCCACCGAATAAAGACACAAAAAAAATAAAATAAACCCAAAAACAACAAAGAAAACACTCAACACCTCAAGACTGCCATAAAATTGAAAGAATAATAGGCAAACACACAATCAAAAACAAGAAGAAAATTCGCTTGAATCTTGGAGAAAAAATCCACTACCAGGCTACGCTACCAGGCACTACCAGGCAACATTCTTTTTTTTTTAAACAAAAAATGACCACACGGTCAACACAAATTTATTAAGAAACATCACAAATTACAGCATCATGGATCTCCAACAGATAATCCATTTCAAAAAAATAACTTTTTGCCTCACTCAACATTTTCCTACAAATTAAATGGGCTACATTATTACAAGACCGATTGGCCCAAATTAAAATGGCTGATTTAAAAAATATGAATGCTGCTGTGCACTCCTTAAGCCGTGCGCCTATGATAGTGACGTCATTTGCTAAATTATTTAGTCTGTTGACCAGCCCAACATAATCCGTCTCAAAGAGAATATGTTCTTTTATATTTAATTTTCGCGCCACGTTAATGCTTTCCTCAAAGGCCACGCATTCAGCCTCTTCCACCGACCGCCTGCCCACTTTAAAACCCCCACCGCCTCCTAAGACAAAGCCTTCTTCATCTCTTATTACTGACCCATACCCGATTCCGTTTTCCCCAACTGTAGCATCAAAATTTATTTTTATAAATCCTTTCGGAGGTTTAACCCACTTCTTTTCCACTATGTTTTGAGAGATTAATGGTTCATGCAGCATATTACATATCCGGAACTCCTTGCTCAAGTTGCTAGCTCTTTCCCATATTAGCTGCGCATCTTCTTCTTTTCCCCTGAAAATGAAGTTATTCTATTATTCCAGCAGTTCCATAAAATTGTCATTAGGTCAGCCATGGCTCTCTTGTCAAGGACACGCATCAAATCTTCCAACCAATCAATGCAATGAACATAAGTTTTAGAAATAAAGCTCCTGGACCATCCACCTATCGACAGAACTGCTCTCGATGTTGGGCAGTCTCTTAAAGCATGTAGCAAAGTTTCGGTTTCGGCTCCACATCTTGGACACCCCTTGTTAAAGCCAGGTCTGATGGAAGCAATTTTCTCATTTGTCAGAAGAATCTCATGTCCCACTCGCCACGTAAATACCCGAATCTTCGGTAAAGTGTCGAGCTTCCATAACGCTTTCCAAAAACATCTATGAGGGCCGTATCCCATTTCTTTCAACAGCAACCACGAGTAGGCTGACTTCGAAGTGAAACACCCGTGGGTATTATGAAACCAGATTATCTTGTCTTCCTGACCCACATCTCCAATCGGGATGTCGCAAATCTTATCACCCCAGTCCGGCCCATACACTTGCCTAACTTTATTCACATCCCAACTTCTATTATCCACGTGCCAAGGAACTTTCACACTTTTTACATTCTGGTTTAAAATATTGCTTATGACTACGTCCCCATTAAGACCTTCCATTCCACAATTATCAGTCCAAATATTTATCTTCTCGCCATTACCAACCTGCCACCCAAAGCCATCTTTAAAAACTTCCGCCGCTGCCGCAATGCTTGACCAAGTGAAAGACGCTTTGTCCACCTTTTTAGCATGGAAAATGTTTCCATCTGGGAAATATTTCGATGATAGCACTTTGAAACAAAGGGAATCTGTATTGTTTAGAAGTCTCCACACTTGACGCCCTAATAGAGCAATGTTAAACAATCGAACATCTCTAATTCCAAGGCCTCCCATACCTTTCGGTTTGCACAACATTTTCCATGGGATCATCGTCCAAAATCTTCCTTTGTCCTTTCCCGCCCACCAAGTTCTGCTAAGCATGGCCTGAATGTCATCAATAACACCTTTGGGAGCCAAAAAGATTGACATAGCATACGTAGGAATAGATTGAAGAACAGCTTTAATGAAGACTTCTTTTCCCCCAAACGATAGCAACCTCTTTGTCCAGCTGTTAATCCTGCAAGACAGTCTGTTAGTAATCTCTTTGAAAGCCTCTGTTTTCTTCTTACTAATAGGAATAGGAAAGCCTAGATAATTGTTTAATTTTTCCACCACTGTCATGCCTAACAGCTCACTAAAAAGTGTTCTTTGAGCTCTTGGAGTATTGGGACTAAAAAAGACCATAGACTTTTCAAAGTTTAATTCTTGACCTGAAATGTTAGAAAAGGTATTAAGCATCTTAACAAGACATTCAATATCACTCCTATTATTCCTGACGAACAGAAGGGCATCGTCAGCAAAGAACAAGTGATTTATTCGAGGGCCATCCCTACTGGCCCGGATGTCTCTTAAAGTGTTATTCTCTTGAGCATGGATAAGCATTCTCGAGAATGCTTCCATACAAAATAAGAACAAATAAGGAGAGAGGGGATCCCCTTGACGGAGACCCCTCTCAGTGATAAAAATATCAGATAGAATGTTATTGCATTTAACCATATAAGTAACCGAACGAACGCATTCCATAATTTTGGCAATCCACTTTTCCTCAAATCCCATCTTCTTCATAACTTTTTCAAGGAAGTTCCACTCTACACGGTCATATGCTTTGCTCATGTCGAGCTTGACCATGAGTCCTTTATTGGGGTTATTTTTAGAACTTTGAAGATAATGGAGGAGCTCATGCGCTATTAGAATATTTAACATGAATCATCCTCCCTGCACAAACGCACTCTGATTTTGGCTAATACAACTGGGCAAAACAGCTTTTAGCCGATTAGCAAGCACCTTTGGGATTATCTTGTAGACAAACCTACAAAGGCTAATAGGGCGAAAATTAGTAAGCTCACATGGATTTCTAATTTTAGGAATTAAAATAATCATGGTATCATTAAGGCTAGAGATATTTTTGTTCCCATTTAGAACATCCAGACAGTAGCTAATAGTATCATTGCCCACGATGTCCCAGTGATACTTGAAAAAATTTCCTGATAGCCACTCGATTCCGGGGGCTTTGTTAGGATCCATCTGCTTAATAGCTTGAAGAACCTCCTTCTCCGTGTAGTCCAAATTAAGCCATTCATTTGTTTCTCTCGTTACGCATTCCTTAATATACCCCATCTCCTGGATATTAGCATTTTGACCGTTTGACCGAAACAGTCTCACAAAATAATCTTTAGCCACCTTGCTAATATCCTTACTATGCGTCACCCACTTCCCTTCCGCATCTTTAAGCTTCTCTATATTATTCTTTTTTAGTCGGCCAGTGGCTTTAGCATGGAAATACCTAGTATTTTGATCTCCCTCCCTAAGCCATTTTGACCGAGGTCTTTGCGCCCAGTAACTTTCTACCCTAGCATAAAGAAAGTCAAGCCTTCTCCTAGTCTCCTTCAACGACCGTCCACTTTCCTCTCTGCTAGCAGAATCAATGATCCGGTCAATATGTTTCTCCAACTTTTGCATGTCCCTCTTCAATTTTCCATATTTCTTACTCTGCCAAGGACCAAGGGCCGACCTAACTCTTTCAATCTTCTCCCCAAAATCAGTAGCAACTCTGTTCCAAGCTCTTTCGATAACATTTTTTGCTTCCTCATCACTCGCCCAACAAACATCAAACTTGAAACACAATCTGTTGTCTTTTGGGTAATCTTTTGGTTTTCGACCCCACAAATCAAAAATAATTACGTCATGATCCGACTGGGTTTGTCTCACCACTTTGGTAGCAATGAAAGGAAAATTTTCAACCACTGATACCGAGCCGATGAATCTATCAATTCTTTCCTTTATCAAACCCCCTCCACTCCTATTATTGACCCATGTAAACCAGCCACTGTCGGGTTTAATATCCACAAGAGCCGGTTAGTCCATGACTTCTTTAAACTCATTCATTTGCGCCCTCACACCCCTACGTCCTCCTTCTTTCTCAGCATCGTTCAAAATAGCATTAAAATCTCCCCCCACAATCCACTCCTCCCTAACGGAATCTCCAACCCTCCGCAAAATATCCCAGGAGCTGCTTCTAAGAGTCGGGTTTGCATGCCCGTAAAATCCTGTAACCCTTATCTTTTTGTTGTTCTCCAGTTTTACCATTGAATCAATGTGATGCTTAGAGTAGTTTTGGACAGAGACATTCATCCCATCCCTCCACATCAGCGCAAGACCCCCGCTCTGACCTTCAGAATTAACAGCTAATCCATTCTGCACCCTACATTTGTTTTGGACTCTACGAAAATCATTGGCAGACATTTTAGTCTCGCTAATAAAGATGAGATCAGGATTGTTCGCAACGAGCAGTTGCTTTAACTCCCTTAGTTTTGCGGGGCTCCCCAAGCCACGACAATTCCAACACATAAACTTCATTGTTGAAAAACAACCCACAAGACTGCTTCCTTTAATAAAGTTTAAAAGCCGAAGCGATTGATGATCACTTTTGCCTTTGTCACCTCCCCCAACCTCATCAAGAACCGCCCCAAAAAGAAACAAGAAGAGCCTGCAAAGAAAGACAACAATGATAGCCAAATCTCGCGAAAGGAAAATGATAACAAACCTAGCGATAAAACACAACTAAAGGGAACACCGCCACCCAAGGGACCCAAACGAGTCAACAGAACGTCACAACAAGCACAGAGGCACCACATACAAACCCGTAAAAGAGCAAGAACAAACAAGAAAACATCACGGAAAACATGATATCAAAACGGCTTTGAAAAGATTACTGAATAGAGCAAAATACGTAAAACCCTGCATGTATGAACCATGCATTTTATACGTCAGAAAATAAAGAAAACCCACTATCATGCAAAGGACATAAAAAAAGAACGTGAAAAAGACTAAAGAAAGAAGAGAAACCGGCCACCGTGGGACCCCCAAACGATTAAAAACAATAAACATGCAGAAACACAAAAAACAAGAAAGAATAAAACCAAATAAAAAAATAAAAAAATCAAAACACCCAAGAAAAGAAATAAAAAAAATCACCGAAAGACACGAAGCAAAACGTTGCAAGAAACGTCTTTTCTGGTCAGCAATACCGTCAGACCCTAGCTCGTCACAATAATAGCACCGTACACCACTGAAAGAACAGAATAAAAGAAAATTCAAACAAAATCCTCATCAACAAAAATGAACCACACCCAGAACCCACCCAAACTGCCCTAATATTCAACCGAATAAGGTAGACACACAAACGAAAAAAAAGAAAAGAAATCGCCCAAATCTTGGAGAAAAAGTAAAAACACGTTACGCTACCAGGCAACTACCAGGCAACATTCGTATGTCTGAAATGGGGACACTTTTCTTTAGCCCGCACATCCGAGGCATCAAGGTGCCGATGGTGCCCGAGGCTCCAGTACGATCAAGGGCTTAAGTTACCGATGGTGTCTGAGGCTCCCGCACATCCAGGCACCAAGGTGCCGATGGTGCCTGAGGCTCTCGTACGACCAAGGGCCTAGGTTGCTGATGGTGCCTGAGTGTGACAGCCCTATTTTGACTTTAGTTGGGAAGTGGTTTCGGGACCATAAAAATCGAGTCTAAAATAATTAAATGTTATGTTCTATGCTTATTATATGTGAAAGTGTATGTGTGAAAGTATCGTGTCTTAACTTTGTCATTTGAATGTGGAATTAGCTAAAAAGGACTTGTGTGTTAAAACTTAAAAATGTGATAGGAAGAATTTAGAGGGCCAAATAATGAATGGTATATTACAAGGAGGACTTGCATGTCAAATGGACCACTATTAAATTAGTGGACGACAATGATGAGTGTTGATAAGTAAAATATGTATTTTGTATTATAAAATAATAACCTAATGAATATTATATGATTCCATGTTAGTATTATAATATTTAATGATATTACAAGAGGAATTATATAATTAATAAAAGAAAATAGGTGAGAAAAACAAAGTTTTCATCCATTCTTCTTTCATTTTGCCGAAATTTAAAGAACAAGTAAAATAAAAGGTTCTTGGATATTTGGCCTTGGTGTTTCTAATTGGAGGTATGTTTGTTTTTATTTCTTGATAATTTATGTGAATTTGAGTTAATTGTTAAGCTCCTTTCATAGCTCATGAATTAATTTTTGTTATTGGTTTGAAATGATGCATTCGGTTATGGGTTGATTGGGTGTCTTTCAAAGTGTTATATGTTTTGGAAATGGTTTGATAATGATGATAGTTATGAGGTATAATCGGTCATGTAATTAGCTCAATTTGAAAATTTTGTTTCTTGTGTAAGTGCGTGAGATACTTGGGTCAATGAATCGGTTTGAGTAATGCTTTAGCTAGGAATGTGTTTTTGCTAAAATGCAAAAATATATATATATATATTCGAGTGGGTACTAATTTTTATGAAATGGATGTAATGACAATGTATGTGATTGTATCTTACATTGGAATGATTAGTTTGTGCCTTAATTGTGGTTCGACAAGAAAGTATATTAGGTCATTATGGGTTTATTTATATGATAATGCTATAATTGTAGTATTGAATAATTGTAGACTTAGTTGGACTATGATATTTTGATTAATGCATCTGAATTTTGTGTCGGTCTTCAAATGGTATATTAATTGAAAGTATTGGTCAATTATTTAAGTAGCAGAATTGGATTAATTTGGTGATATATTCAATTTATAATAAGTAGGATATTATACGTATATGAATCATGTTATGTAATTGCTACAGATAAATGAATAAATGACATGATGGTATATGTTATTTATATGAAATGAAATGATGTATATGGAAATATGATAAGAGTTATCTTTTGATTTTATTACAAATCGTAATTCGGCACTTGTTCCATGATATAATTTTTGGAGTTGTATGTATATTAATTTATGAAATTCGGATATGAAAGGTAATAAGTTATTAAAATGTTCCCTGATGGTTTTAGTCTATTATTTAGGAATAAATGCAATTGTTGATTGTAGCCTAATAATGTGTTCGGTTGTGCATGAGTAGGGAATATATATATGGTGTTTAAATAACTAGTTATTAAGGTCATTTGTACCTTAACTATATGATATACATGTATTAAATTAAATTGCCTATTTGATAAGTGATTAAATAGTAAATGATATTGGTTAAGTAATTAAATAAATCTATTTGTTTTATATTAAGCTCAAGAGCAAAGAGGGTTGAAGTTGGATAGGGGAAAAGAGAAAGTAATTGAGTAGCCTTTCTGCAACCGTTCAAGTATATCTGAGGTAAGTTTTGAATAGTCACATTTAGTACGTAATTGATAATTTCTTGATATGTGTATGATAATTGTACTGCGATCTATTGATTCTATTTGATTATAGTTGAGTGACAAATAATTTATGTTTAAGGCTTAAAACCGAATAGACATTAGAAGTTAAGCTTGGAAAGTAAAATGGAGATATATTCTTATGTAAGTTATTGAGCTAAAAGTTATATGAATGGTGCCCATGTTATGATATTATACGAATGGAATAAATGAACTATGATTGTGAGATGTTATGTGAATTGAATTTTCTTGAGAATAAGTATGCATGACATTCAGTGATGTTTATCCGGACTTAGGGTCTGCAGGCTATGTGCTGGAATTATATCCGGACTTAGGGTGCGCAAGCTATGTGCTAGAATTATAACCGGACTTAAGGTCTGCAGGCTACGTGCTGGTAATATGTCTGGGCTAAAGTCCTGTAGGCTTCGAGCTGGTATTATACGTGTTTAAATTCCCTGAGCTTGTCTTTGTAATTGGTTTCAAGTTCTAAGACCGACAGTGCTTAATGCCAGTAAGTTAAGTAAGATCACGATATTGAATGTTCGCAGTAAACCTTCGTCGAGTAAGTATTATATATTTAAGATGTTCAGGTACGTATTACTTACTCCTAGGTGAATTGATTTCGAAGTGAATCATTAGCATCAAAGAAGAATATATATATATATATATATATATGATTGATGGTTATATTTGCGAATATGAGAATGATTTAATCAGTCATGGTATATTTGTATATGAATTATATGTTAAAATTACTTTATGTACTCATGTACGTTCAGTCAATGATTTTGTGAATTATTAGTATTAGAGAATGATTGTTATATCTAATAGTAAAACAATGACCTATTCGGTCAAATACTGTTAATATATGAGATTATTTGATTTAAATGCATCGTATGAACTTTAAGTAGAGGAAAAATATGTGCTAAGAAATCTATGTATATGTATGTGTATTCGGCTATGAAGCAATTTGAATTGAGAATAAGTTTGTTTAAATGAATGTTTCGATTTTCGATAAGTCTTTAATTGTTTGTGATGCTTAAAACTTACTAGGCTTTGAAAGCTTACTCTGTTCTTTATTTCTTTATTTTATAGATTGTTGATTTTGGCCACCGACTCGGGAATCGTCAGCAGTTCATCACACTATTGATCTTTTTGGGTACAGTTATATTTTGGACTCAATATGGCATGTATAGGTTAGGCTGATGATAACGATGTTTTGAAATTGTAAATATTTTGGCCATACGAAAATGGCGTATAACTTAAATATCTATATGTATTTCAGCTCGATCTCTATATATGTTTATTTACAATGTGAATGAGATAATTAAATGTTTAGTTCAGTAATACCTCTTAGCCTTAATCCGGCGATTAGATTCGGGTTAGGGGTGTTACATTTTATTGGTATCAGAGCTACAGTTTAGTTGATTCTAGGACTAACGTAGCGTATATGAGTTTAGCTATGCATGCCATGTAGTGTTAATACGATAGTGTGATGATTTCTGACAGTTAAAAATGTGTTTCTGTATAGTAATGACGATAGTGTGATGATTTCTGACAGTTAAAAATGTGTTTTTATATAGTAATGGATCCCAATCCCTATCGAGCGGTAGCTGATGATGTAGAGAGTGTAGCGCCTGCTCCCACACACGAGACAGCGCCGATGGACTCTCAACCTATTGCGAGCAATCAAAATGACGAGGCTAGACAAGCCTTTTATAATGTGATGAATGATTGGTTTAACCAATACATTCGAACTAATGCGGCTGCTCCACAACCCCCACTTTCGACAAATACACCCCCTGCACCCCTGATACCTCCGGTAATTGATCAGATGAGGTTCAATAAGCCCCCGGTTGACAAAATTTGAAAGCACGGGGCTACTAAATTTAAAGCTACAGACTGTGATGATGCCGAGCAAGCTGAATTTTGGTTGGACAACACTATTCGAGTACTTGATGAACTATCTTGCACACCCGATGAATGCCTGAAATGTGCTATATCTTTGCTACGTGATTCTGCCTATTATTGGTGGAATACATTGGTTTCTGTTGTACCCAGAGAGCGGGTGACGTGGGAGTTCTTCCAAACTGAATTCCGAAAAAAGTATATCAGTTAGAGGTTCATCGATCAGAAACGGAAAGAATTTCTTGAACTTAAGCAGGGTTCCATGTCAATTACTGATTATGAACGGAAGTTCGTCAGACTTAGTAGATATGCTCGGGAATGTGTAACATCTGAGGCTATTATGTGTAAACGCTTCGAGGATGGGCTAAATGAAGATATTAAAATGTTTGTTGGCATTCTTGAAATTAGAGAGTTCGTAGTACTTGTTGAGCGAGCTTGCAAAGTCGAGGAGCTTAGTAAAGAGAAAAAGAAAGCTGATGTTGGAGCTGGAGAATTTCGTAAAAGATCTTCAAGAAAGCCTTTTCAGCAATCATCGAAGAAATTTCGAGATGATTAGGGCCGATCTAAGAACACTTCAGGCTTTTTCAGATGAGACCATGATTGACCTCCTATGAGTACGTGAGCCACTACAGTTGCCAGTGTTGGAAATGATCGTCGGGAGAGGACCGAGTGCAAGTTTTGTGGAAAATGGCATTTGGGGAGTTGTAAATTTTATGATCACTCCTGTTATAGATGTGGATCATCCAACCACTTTATCAAAGACTGCCCGAGATTGTCAGAGCAAAATGTGAATCAGAGTGGGAAACCGAAATACTTTCTATACCGAGGTAGACCACCTAGGAATACAGGGAATGCTAGTGGTGGTCAGAGAGGGTCTAGAGATGCTACGACCAGATCCGAGGCTTGTGCTCCTGCTAGAGCTTATGCTATATGCGTACGCGAGGATGCTTCTTCGCCTGATGTTATTACCGGTACTTTCACTCTCTTTGATACTGACGTGATTGCATTGATTGACTCTGGTTCTACTCATTCATATGTATGTGAGACTTTAGCATCCAGTAAGACTCTACCTGTTGAGTCTACTGAGTTCGTGATTCAAGTGTTGAATCATTTAGGTCGATATGTGCTAGTCGACAAAGTGTGCAGGAAATGTCCCCTGATAATCCGAGGTTCTTGTTTTCCAGCCGATTTGATGCTTTTAACGTTTGATGAATTTGATGTTATTCTCGGTATGGATTGGTTGACCGTACATGATGCAGTAGTGAATTGCAAAAGAAAGACTATTAATTTGAGATGTGCAAATGATGAGATAATCCAAGTTGAGTCTACTGATTTGAACGGGTTACCAGCAGTAATATCCTCAATGTTGGCTCAGAAATATGTAAAAAAGGGGTGTGAAGCATATCTTGCGTATGTACTTGATAGTAAAGAGTTAGAAAAGAAACTTGAATCAGTGCCAGTGGTTTGTGAGTATTCAGATGTTTTTCTTGAGGAGTTACCGGGATTACCACCTATTCGAGAGGTAGAGTTTGGCATTGAACTTGTACCTGGGACTACACTAATTTTGATAGCTCCTTATCGTATGGCACCAACCAAATTGAAGGAATTGAAAGCTCAGTTGCAAGAGTTGACAGATAGAGGTTTCACTCGACCGAGTTTCTCTCCTTGGGGTGCACCAGTATTGTTTGTGAAAAAGAAAGACAGAACCATGAGAATGTGCATCGACTATCATCAATTAAATAAGGTGACAATAAAGAAAAAATATCCGTTACCGCGTATTGATGATTTGTTTGATCAGATGAATGGAGCCTCAGTGTTTTCAAAGATAGATTTGAGATCGGGTTATTATCAGTTGCGAGTTCGAGACTCAGATGTGCCTAAAACTGCTTTCAGAACGAGATACGATCACTACGAGTTCTTAGTGATGCCGTTTGGGCTCACTAATGCCCCTGCGGTATTTATGGACTTGATGAATCAAATCTTTAGACAGTATTTGGACCGGTTTGTAGTTGTGTTTATAGATGACATTTTGATCTATCGCGAGATGAAACCGAACATGCTGAACACCTGAGATTAGTGTTGCAGATTTTATGGGACAAACAGTTATATGCTAAGTTCAGTAAATGTGAGTTCTGGTTGAGAGAAGTTAGCTTTTTGGGGCATGTGGTATCCGCATCGGGTATCGTGTTGATCCGAGTAAAATATCAGCCATACTTGATTGGAAGCCTCCTAGAAATGTTATTGAAGTTCGAAGCTTTTTGGGACTTGCCGGTTACTACAGACGGTTTGTAAAGGGTTTCTCGATGATAGCCACACCAATGACGAAGCTACTTTATAAAGATGTTAAGTTTGAATGGTTAGAAAAGTGCCAGAAAAGTTTCGATCAACTGAAAACTTATTTGACTGAAGCTCCAGTGTTAGTGCAGCTCGAATCCGGTAAAGAGTTTGTCATTTACAGGGATGCGTCCTTAAATGGGCTAGGTTGTGTATTGATGCAAGAAGGTCGAGTTGTAGCTTACGCTTCGAGGCAATTGAAGCCACATGAGAAAAACTATCTGACCCATGATCTTGAATTAGCTGCCATCGTATTTGCTTTAAAAATATGGCGACACTACTTGTTTGGAGAGAGGTGTCATGTATATTCGGATCACAAAAGTCTCAAATATTTGATGACTCAAAGAGATTTGAATCTGAGACAAAGACGTTGGCTTGAATTGTTGAAAGATTACGAGCTTGTCATTGACTATCACCCGGGAAAGGTTAACGTGGTTGCCGTTGCAAGTCACTGTTTGCTTTTTGAGCGATGAATGTACACTTGTCCGTTTCATTCGATAATGTGTTAGTAGCAGAATTAAAAGCCAAACAGTTATTGATTCATCAAATATGTGAAACTCAGAAAGTTGATGATGAATTGGTTGCTAAACGAGCTGAATGTGTTTCGAATGTGGATTCAGAGTTTCAAATTGACGACAATGATTGTTTGAGGTTCAGAAGTCAATTGTGTGTTCCAAGAAATTTGAAACTTATTTTGATGATTTTGAGCGAAGCTCATAATAGCTGAATGTCGGTCCATCCTGGTAGCACGAAAATGTACAATGATCTAAAACGTCAGTATTGGCGGCATGGTATGAAACGTGATATATCTGACTTTGTATCGAAGTGTATAATTTGTCAACAAGTGAAATCAGAACATCAAGTGCCTTCAGGGTTACTTCAACCGATCATGATACCTGAGTGGAAGTGGGATCGAGTTATGATGGATTTTGTGTCTGGGTTACCTTTGTCACCGAGAAAGAAAGATACGATATGGGTTGTTGTGGATAGATTGACTAAATCAGCTCATTTCATTCCCATACGTACGGATTTTTCTCTTGATAAGTTAGCAGAGTTGTATGTTTCTCAGATTGTCAGATTACTCGGGGTACCTGTTTCAATTGTGTCAAATAGAGACCCAAGATTTACATCAAGATTTTGGAAGAAATTACAAGATTCTCTGGGTACCAAACTACATTTTAGCACCGCGTTTCATCCTCAGACGGATGGTCAACTAGAACGAGTAATTCAGATACTTGAGGATATGTTGAGATGTTGCATCCTTGAGTTTAGTGGTTCATGGGAACGGTATTTGCCTTTGATTGAATTTGCTTACAATAATAGTTTTCAATCAAGCATTAAGATGGCACCTTACTAGGCTTTGTACGGTCGTAAATGCCGTACACCATTGTTTTGGACCGAGCTCAGTGAAAGTAAAATCTTCGGGGTTGATTTGATTAAAGATGCTGAACAAAAAGTAAAAGTAATCCGTGAAAGTCTAAAAGTAGCTTCAGATCGTCAGAAGTCGTATGCGGATTTAAAACGAAAAGACATTGAGTATCAGGTCAGAGAGAAAGTATTTCTTAAAGTTTCACCTTGGAAAAAGGTGCTCAGATTTGGCCGTAAGGGAAAATTGAGTCTGAGATTCATTGGGCCGTATGAAATACCTAAACGAGTTGGGCCGGTAGCATACAGATTGATTTTGCCCCCTGATCTTGAAAAGATTCACAATGTTTTTCATGTTTCGATGCTTCGACGATATAGATCCGATCCATCGCATGTAATTAATCCATCAGAGGTTGAGATTCAATCTGATTTGAGTTACGAAGAAGAACCAGTTCGTATCTTGACTCGTGAGGTAAAGGAGTTACGGAATAAAAGAATTTCGCTAGTGAAAGTATTATGGGTTAAGCACAGGGTGGAAGAAGCTACTTGGGAGCTTGAGGACTCTATGAAAGAATGATATCCTAACTTATTCACTGGTAAGATTTTCCGGGACGAAAATTTCTTATGTGGGGGAGAGTTGTGATAGCCCTATTTTGACCTTAGATTGGAAGTGGTTTCGGGACCACAAAAATCGAGTCTAAAATAATTAAATGTTATGTTCTATGCTTATTATATGTGAAAGTGTATGTGTGAATGTATCGTGTCTTAACTTTGTCATTTGAATGTGGAATTAGCTAAAAAGGACTTGTGTGTTAAAACTTAAAAATGTGATAGGAAGAATTTAGAGGGCCAAATAATGCATGGTATATTACAAGGAGGACTTGCATGTCAAATGGACCACTATTAAATTAGCGGACGACAATGATGAATGTTGATAAATAAAATATGTATTTTGTACTATAAAATAATAACCTAATGAATATTATATGATTCCATGTTAGTATTATAATATTTAATGATATTATAAGAGGAATTATATAATTAATAAAAGAAAATAGGTGAGAGAAACAAAGTTTTCATCCATTCTTCTTTCATTTTGCCGAAATTTAAAGAACAAGTAAAACAAAAGGTTCTTGGATATTCGGCCTTGGTGTTTCTAATTGGAGGTATGTTTGTTTTTATTTCTTGATAATTTATGTGAATTTGAGTTAATTGTTAAGCTCCTTTCATAGCCCATGAATTAATTTTTGTTATTGGTTTGAAATGATGCATTCGTTTATGGGTTGATTGGGTGTCTTTCAAAGTGTTAAATGTTTTGGAAATGGTTTGATAATGATGATAGTTATGAGGTATAATCGGTCATGTAATTAGCTCAATTTGAAAATTTTGTTTGTTGTGTAAGTGAATGAGATACTTGGGTAAATGAATCGGTTTGAGTAATGCTTTAGTTGGGAATGTGTTTTTTCTAAAATGCAAAAATATATATATATATTCGAGTGGGTACTAATTATTATGAAATGGATGCAATGACAACGTATGTGATTCTATCTTACATTGAAATGATTAGTTTGTGCCTTAATTGTGGTTCGACAAGAAAGTATATTAGGTCATTATGGGTTTATTTATATGATAATGCTATAATTGTAGTATTGAATAATTGTAGACTTAGTTGGACTATGATATTTTGATTAATGCATCTGACTTTTGTGTCAGTCTTCAAATGGTATATTAATTGAAAGTATTGGTCAAATATTTAAGTAGCAGAATTGGATTAATTTGGTGATAAATTCAATTTATAATAAGTAGGATATTATACGTATATGAATCTGTGTTATGTTATTGCTGCAGATAAATGAATAAATGACATGATGGTATATGTTATTTATATGAGATGAAATGATGTATATGGAAATATGATAAGAGTTATGTTTTGATTTTATTACAAATTGTAATTCGACACTTGTTCCATGATATAATTTTTGGAGTTGTATGTATATTAATTTATGAAATTCGGATATGCAAGGTAATAAGTTAGTAAAATGTTCCCTGATGGTTTTAGTCTATTATTTAGGAATAAATGCAATTGTTGATTGTAGCCTAATAATGTGTTCGGTTGTGCATGAGTAGGGAATATATATATGGTGTTTAAATAACTAGTTATTAAGGTCATTTGTACCTTAACTATATGATATACATGTATTAAATTAAATTGCCTATTTGATAAGTGATTAAATAGTAAATGATATTGGTTAAGTAATTAAATAAATCTATTTGTTTTATATTAAGCTCAAGAGCAAAGAGGGTCGAATTGGATAGGGGAAAAGAGAAAGTAATTGAGTAGCCTTTCCGCAACCGTTCAAGTATATCCGAGGTAAGTTTTGAATAGTCACATTTAGTACGTAATTGATAATATCTTGATATGTGTATGATAATTGTACTGCGATCTATTGATTCTATTGGAATATAGTTGAGTGACAAATAATTTATGTTTAAGGCTTAAAACCGAATAGACATTAGAAGTTAAGCTTGGAATGTAAAATGGAGATATATTCTTATGTAAGTTATTGAGCTAAAAGTTATATGAATGGTGCCCATGTTATGCTATTATTCGAATGGAATAAATGAACTATGATTGTGAGATGTTATGTGAATTGAATTTTCTTGAGAATAAGTATGCATGACATTCAGTGATGGTTATCCGAACTTAGGGTCCGTAGGCTATGTGCTGGAATTATATCCTGACTTAGGGTCCGCAGGCTATGTGCTTGAATTATATCCGGACTTAGGGTCCGCAGGCTATGTGCTGGAATTATAACCGGACTTAAGGTCCATGAGGCTACGTCTTTGGTAATATGTCCTGCTAAAGTCCCGAGCTTCGAAATGGTATTATACTGGGTTTAAATTCCCGAGCTTGTACTTGTAATTGGTTTCAAGTTCTAAGACTTGACAGGCTTAATGCCAGTAAGTTAAGTAAGATTACGATATTGAATGTTCGCAGTAAACCTTCGTCGAGTAAGTATTATATTTTTAAGATGTTCAGGTACCTATTACTTACTCCTAGGTGAATTGATTTCGAAGTGAATCATCAGCATCAAAGAAGAATATATATATATATATATATATATATATATGATTGATGGTTATATTTGCGAATATGAGAATGATTTAATCGGTCATGGTATATTTGTATATGAATTATATGTTAAAATTGCTTTATGTACTCATGTACGTTCAGTCAATGATTTTGTGAATTATTAGTATTATAGAATGATTGTTATATCTAATAGTAAAACAATGACCTATTCGGTCAAATACTGTTAATATATGAGATTATTTGATTTAAATGCATCGTATGAACTTTAAGTAGAAGAAAAATATGTGTTGAGAAATCTATGTATATGTATGTGTATTCGGCTATGAAGCAATTTGAATTGAGAATAAGTCTGTTTAAATGAATGTTTCGATTTTCGATAAGTCTTTAATTGTTTGTGATGCTTAAAACTTACTAGGCTTTGAAAGCTTACTCTGTTCTTTATTTCTCTATTTTATAGATTGTTGATTTTGGCCACCGACTCGGGAATCGTCAGCAGTTCATCACACTATCTATCTTTTTGGTTACAGTTATATTTTGGACTCAATATGGCATGTATAGGTTAGGCTGATGATAACGATGTTTTGAAATTGTAAATATTTTGGCCATACGAAAATGGCGTATAACTTAAATATCAATATGTATTTCAGCTCGATCTCTGTTTATGTTTATTTACAATGTGAATGAGATAATTAAATGTTTAGTTCGGTAATACCTCTTAGCCTTAATCCGGCCATCAGATTCAGGTTAGTAGAGTTACACTAAGGCTACTGCACGACCAAGGGCCTAGGTTGCAGATGGTGCCCGAGGCTCCTGTACGACCAAGGGCCTAGGCTGCCGATGGTGTCCGAGGCTCTCGCACATCCAAGCACCAATGTGCCGATGGTGGCCGAGGCTCTAGCCCGACCAAGGCCTAGGTTGCCGATGGTGCACAAGGCTCTCGTACGACCAAGGGCCTAGGTTGCTGATGGTGCCCGAGGCTCCCGCACGACGAAAGGACTAGGTTGCTGATGGTGCCTGAGGCTTCCGTGCGACCAAGGGCCTAGGTGTCGATGGTGCCCGAGGCTCCCACATGACCAAGGGCTTAGGTTACCGATGGTGCCGAGGCTACCGCACAACCAAGGGCCTAGGTTGCCGATGGTGCCCGAGGCTCCTACACGACTAAGGGCCTAGGTTGTCGATGGTGCCCAAGGCTCCCGCGCGACCAAGGGCCTAAGTTGCCGATGGTGCCGAGGCTCTCGCACATCCAACCATGATGCCTGAGGCTCCTGCACAACCAAAGGCCTAGTTTGCTGGTGGTGCCCAAGGCTCCCACACAACGAAGGGCTTAGGTTGCTGATGGTGTCTGAGGCTCCCTCACATCCAAGCAACAAAGTGCCGATGGTGCCCGAGGCTCCCGCATAACCAAGGGCTTAGGGTGTCGATGGTGCCGAGGCTCTCGCATGACCAAGAGCCTAGGTTGCCGATGGTGCCTGAGGCTCCCGTACGACCAAGGGCCTAGGTTACTGATGGTGCTCGAGGCTCCCGCACGACCAAAGGACTAGGTTGCCAGTGGTGCTAAGGCTTTCACACATGCAACCACCAAGGTGCTGATGGTGCCCGAGGCTCCTACACAACCAAGGGCCTAGTTTACCGATGGTGTCTGAGGCACCATGGTGCTGATGCTGCTCGAGGCTCCCGCACATTCGAGGCACCAAGGTGTCGATGCTGCTCAAGGCCCCTGCACATTCGAGCACCAAGGTGCCGGTGCTGCTTGAGGCTCCCACACATCCGAGGTACCAAGGTGCCGATGCTGCTTGAGGCTCTCGCACCACCAACGTCCTAGGTTGCCGATGGTGTCCAAGGCTCCAGCACGTCCAAGCAGCAATGTGTCGATGCTCCTGCACCATCATCGTCCTAGGTTACCAATGGTGCCTAATACTCTGGCACGACCAAGGGCCCAAGATGCCGGAGGCTCTTGTTCCAAAAGGGGAGGGACTGGGATGATTCAAAAGGGGAAAGACCGGGGGGAGGGATCGGGACGACTCGTAGCATTATTTTTTATATTCTAGGATGGCTTACCGAGCACCACCGGGAAAGCTCGCCGGAGCACCGCCGGAATTGATCACTGGAGACTACCGGGAACCTAACCGGCGATGGGGGGCACCGACGTCTGGGCATGAGATGGGCGTGGGCAGTGCCCTGGACAACCTCTGTTCGCTCAATCTCACCTCCCCCCTAAAGAGCTAAAAAAGCTTGATCAATATGCTACCAGGCGATATTATTTTTTTTTGAAAGAAAACGACCCAAAGGTCAACCTCATCTTATTGCATCTTTAATAATCAAACCATGGATATCCGTCGGATAATCCATATCAAAATACAAATCAACTTTGTTCCTAACGCTAAGTGACAAAGTAAATCAACAGCATTATTGCTAGTACGACTAATCCAATTAACATGGACAGAATCAAAAAAATTAAAAGCACTACAAGTTTGCTTAATATGCTGTCCAAAAATAGTAATATCTTTATTCCTCTTGTTGACCGAATTGACGAGCCCAAAGACTGCCGATTCTACAATAAGCCAGCGATTTTTAATCTAGCCGCCGTGTTTAAGCCTTCTTTAAGCGCTTCTAACTCTGCCCAATTTACATCCATAGCTTTATCAACGAAGTTATAGCATCCCCCAATAATGAAGCCATCTTGGTCCCTTGCGATAGTGCCCAAGCCACTGCTCCCATTAATAACAGCAGCGTCCACGTTCACTTTGATGTAGCCAGAGAGGGGTTTTCTCCATTCTTTAATCGTCAGAGTCAGAGGAATAATAGCTGGCTCCGTCATATTATAAATGCGAAAGTCCTTGCTTAACATGGTCGCCCTTTCCCAGACCGTCACCGCTTCATCCATTTTCCTTTGAAAATCATATTATTTCTATCATTCCATTGTTCCAAAGCGAGTTAAGAAATCAGCAGCACTTTCTTATCCAACTCATGAAAACATCCTCCAACCAATCGATGCGGTTGGTGTATTCCCGATGAGCGCCTATTGTTTAACCCACCAGCAGCCAAAATCTCACAAGCCTTTTGACAGTCTTTCATGGCATGAATCAGCATTTCTTCTCTGTCTTTGCATCTCGGACAAATGTTTTGGAAACCTTGACGGATGCGAGCAATATTGTCAAAAGTGGGGAGAATGTTGTAGCCAATCCTCCAGCTAAAGATATTGATCTTTGGGAGCATCTGAAGCTTCCATAAAGAGCTCCAGAAAAATCTGTGAGGGCCTAAACCCACTTTCTTAAGAAGCAACCATGAATAAGCCGACTTAGACGTGTAAAGTCTATGCGGGTTTTGTATCCACACCCTCGTGTCTTTAATACCATTATGGGGAATGGGCAAATTGCAAATACACTCCCCAAACTTTCACCATAAATCTCGATAATCCTTTCCCTATTCCACCACTTGTAATTATGGTCTCACAGATCCTTGACCACTCTCTCGTCATGATTAAAAGGAGACCGACAAACCGACTCTCCTTGAATGCCATCAACTCCCCAATGATCCTTCCTAATATCGATCGTGTTGCCATCGCCTACTTGCCAAAGGAAACCATCCTTGAGAGCATCAACCGCCTTAGCAATGCTCGTCCATGTGAATGAGGGTTTATCACCTTGTTTGTAACTGAACACATCGCCATTCGGGAAATACTTGGCACTTAACACTTTGAAACACAATGTATCCGTGTGCGTCATAAGCCTCCAGACCTGTCTGCCCAGCAAAGCCAAGTTGAACAGCTGTAGGTCCCTAAAGCCCATTCCTCCCATTCCCTTGGGATAGCACATTTTTCCCAAGCCATCATGGCCCAGGCGCGAGCTTTGTCATTGTTATTCCACCACATACGACTCATTTTTGTGTGGATTTCCTCGATAATGCCTTTTGGAGCCAAGAAGACCGAGAAAACATATGTCGGAATAGCTTGCATAATTGACTTGATGAAAACCTCTTTCCCTCCGTATGAAAACAAGTGTTTTGACCAACTCCTGACTCTGCATGTACACCGTTTGATAATGTCAGTAAATGCAAGCGATTTTTTCCTACTAACAGGAAGAGGCAAACCAAGATAACCATCTAACTTATCAACAGTATGTATGCCAAGCATAGAGCTAAAAAGGTGCCTATTATCCATCGGAGTTTTTGGACTGAACATAATCATAGATTTTTCCCTATTAACCTCTTGGCCCGACGCCTTATTAAAATAATCCAAAATATTAACAACCTCCTCGACATCTCTTTTTTTATTCTGAACAAAAAAAAGCGTCATCGGCAAAAAATAGATGATTAATACGAGGCCCGTTTATGCTAGGCCGAATACCCTTAAGCAAATTATTATTCTGAGCACGAATCAACAATTTTGAAAAAGCTTCCATACAAAATATAAAGAGATAAGGAGATAGAGGGTCCCCCTGTCTATGGCCTCTTTCAAGCACAATTTTTTCAGAAAGAGTAGAATTGCACTTCACCACGTAACGAACCGATCGGACGCACTTCATGATATTCGTCACCCAAGCATCAGCATAGCCCATCTTTTTCATCACCTCCTCAATGAAAGCCCACTCCACTCGATCGTATGCCTTGCTCATATCGAGCTTCATAACGAATCCTTTGTTTGGACCATTCTTCGCACTTTGAAGATAATGGACTAGCTCATGGGCAATCAAAATATTATCATGAATCATCCTCCCTGGAAGAAAAGCACTTTGATTTTGGCTAATGCATAACGGAAGCGTTTCCTTCAACCGGTTGGCAAGCACTTTCGCAACAATTTTGTATATCACCCTACAAAGACTAATGGGCCTAAAATTAGTCATGTCCACAGACTCTTTAATTTTAGGGATTAAAACAATTATAGCATCATTTAAACAATCCATATTTTTATCTCCCCTAAGAATATCAAGGCACAGATTAATAACGTCCTCTCCAACAACGTCCCAGTTTTCTCTGAAGAAATTTCCCGACAATCCGTCAATTCCCGGAGCTTTCCTAGGATCCATTTGATTAAAGGCCTCTTTGATCTCGTTCTCTGTAAAATCCTTCAACAATTTGTCATTAACCTCCCCTGAAATGCATCTCTCTATATAGTCCAGGTTAAGCACACTATTAGAATTTAAGTTTGACTTAAACAAGAGTTGAAAATACTCCCGATGGCTTTACAAATATCAACAGTGTTATCCCTCCAAAGAGCAGTTGATGTCTTTTAGTCTAGCAATGTTGCTTTTTTCCTCCCGTTAGTAGCTTTGACGTGAAAAAAGCGAGTGTTCTGTCCCCTCCTTTAGCCACATAACCCTCGACCTTTGAGCCTGAATTTCTCCTCAATATCCAGTAAATTGCCAAGCTTTAAACACATAGCTTTGAGTTTATTACCCTCATGGTTGCTCCCCTAGCCATCAATAGTTCTATTTATCTTCGCCTGCAGCGACCCAATTTGATTCCACATTTGCTTAAGCTTCTTATACTACCACCTTCCAAGCTCTTTGCCCACAATCGAAATCTTCTCCAAAGTATCCTGAGAACCACGCTGCCAAGCTTCCTTGATAATCATTTTAGCTTCCTCATTTCTAGCCCAGCAGACGTCATACTTAAAAGATAGTCTAGGATCCCTAAGACCATCTCTCGGCCTCCTACCTTCCGTGTCTAAACTGATAGCATCACCCTGGTTTCCAGGAAAGAGAAGCTATTCACAGCATTGGCGAACATAAGGAATCGGTCAAGCCTTTCTTTAACCCTGGCTGTGCCCTCCCTGTTGTTGACCCAGGTGAACCACCCATTGTCGGTCTTCAAATCCACCATCGACAGCTCATCAACAATAGAGCGAAAGTCCTCCATAAAAACAGTTGCCTTTCTCCTACCCCATTCTTTTTCCGCCTCATCAAGTAAAGCATTGAAGTCGCCCCCAATGATCCACTTTTCATTCACCATATGACTAACCCTTCTAAGCATATTCCAAGAGCTCTGTCTTTGATTAGGGTCGGCATTACCATAAAAACCCGTGAAGCGAATGGGGCTGTCATTCTCAACATGGATCAACGAGTCAATATGGTTGCTGGAGTAGGTTTGAATTTTGACCTGTTTGCTATCTTTCCACATCATAACTAGCCCCCCACTTCTGCCTTCCACGTTCACAGCCAAGCATGCCTCTATTCTACACTTCCTACGAACAGAATCAAATTTGTTTGCATTGCTTTTAGTCTCACAAAGGAAAATAATATCCGGATCATTTGCATCTAGAAGTTACTTCAAATCACGAACTGTCGCAGGGTTTCCAACCCCACGACAGTTCCAACATGTTATCCTCATGGATCCTGGCAGGGCTGATCACCAACCACCGCCTTAAAAGGTGATACACTCTCCATTAATCTCCTCCTAACAACTTTGCATGGACTCTATTCACTGTTGTTTCCATTTGGCCCCCTCATGCGCTTCCTCTTATGCTTAAACCATCCCATGCAATCACGTATAAGCTTATGACTTCTTTTTTCCACAGGTGAAGTCGATATCGAGCCTTCTTCACCCCCTTCTCATTTCCTTTCTGGGCAGACTGCCCACTTTCATCCCTTGAATTTGTTTGACTTTCCTCCTTGTCCTCATTCGCAGTGATTTTTGTCTTAAATATTTCCACCCCATTTCTCCTCATGTTCCTCTCCTGGTTCGGGTTCACAAAAGGGGCCCTCATCCAACTTCCATACTGGGTATTTGAGTCATTTATCCCGGCACCTTCCCTATTGTCTTTACAATTTTTAGAAGTGTGTCCTATCAACCCACACACGTAACAAAAGTCGGGGAGCCTCTCATACTTTATAATCCCTATCGTTTCCCCACCATATCTGCTCGCTAACTTCACAATCTGTGACAGCCCAAAATAGACCCTAGCCGGAATGTGGTTTCGGGACCACTAAACCGAGTCATAAAAATAATTAATTGTTATATTCTATGCTTACTATGTGTGTGCATGCATATGTGGAAATTTCATTCTCTAATTTTACCCATTTGTATGAGAAAGTATTAAATAGGGATCAAAGTGAAACATGGTGAAATATGATAGGCTAATTTTAAATGGCTTGTTAGTACATGTTAACAAAAGGTGGAGTTGCATGTCAAATAATCCCTTCCTAAGGAGGAGTGGCGGCCATGACAAGGTTATGGGCAAGGAACATGTTTCCAACATGTTTTGCTAGTGGTGTATGTAGGAAGTCATAAAATAAAGACTAGCATTAAAGAAAAAAAATTGTTCATCCATTCTAAACACTTTGGCGAATGTCCTAAAGAAAGAAAAGAAAATTTGTTCATCCTTTCTCATCTTCTTGGCCGAAAATACTAAGGGAAAAGGGGGAGGATTTTTGCTTCATGCTTGGGTTGGAAGAGACCTAGAAGGAGATTTGGCTAAGTTTGCATCAAGATTAAGGTATGTATGAGGTTGTGTTGGGAGTTTCATGCATGGTTTGGTTGCTAATTTGATGTGCATGTTAGCCATGGCTCAAATCCTTGTTATGCCATGGAAATGGTATTTGGCCAAAGTTGTTATGGTGATAAAGCCATTGCATGCTAAGTGTGAAGCTTGATGATGATGCATGCAATGATGGATTGTCTACTCTTGAGTAAGATTTTGAGTTTTCTTTTGTGTTTAACCATGATTGAAGTTGAATGGAGCATGATTGTCATATTCGCCATGATGCATTCATGAGCATGGTTCATGCTTCTTGCATGTTAGTTAAAATTTGTATTTTTGGATGGCTATGGACACCTTGAAATTCGCCATGCTCATATTGTATATATATGTTTGCACATGATGTTTTGGCTATGAAGTAAGTGATGAATATATTGGTTTAAAGAAGAAGATGTGGAAGAATGCTTGTGAAATTGCAAGCACAATTCGCCTAGCACACATATAAGTGCTTGATGCTATATTATAAGTTTTAATACAATGTGCAAAGCATTAACTAGTAAAATGCATGCTGTTTTTGTGAGGTATTAAGTGCAAAATTGGCCTCAACATGTACATGAATATTCGCCTTAGGTAGCCTATAGAAGGCCTTAGCTTTTCCTTGATGCTCAAATAAATTATATTGAATTGCTTGATGTAGTATAAAATGTGCATGACCATTGTGTATTCAAGCTAAAGAGTGGCCATATGACCATTTAAACTCCTTGTCATATTCGCCATAAGCAAGCACAATGAGGTTTTTAAATTGAATTTGTTTGAATTAGCTCAAGAGCTAAGAGGGCCACAATTGGACAAGGGGAAGGAAAAGGTGATCGAATAGCCGAAAAAGCCGTTCGACAACATCCGAGGTAAGTCCTCAAGAAGTGACCTCACTTGAATTATGTGAAATAAAGTATGGATGTGTATTGATTATTGATTATGTGTGCATGAGTATTTGAATTCTACCCGGGCTAAGTCCCGAAGGCGAATATGCTTGTGACTATAATTGCGTTTGAGCCTTAGTAACGAAAATGAAATATGTATGTCCAATGATAATTGATGTATGTGTTCATGGAAATTGAATGATATCCGGCTAAATCCAAGACAATTATGCTGAAATTATATCCGGGTTAAGACCAAGGCAATTGTACTAGTGGCTACATCCGGCTAAGACCAAGGCATTCGTGCGAGACATTCTATCCGGGCTAAGACCAAGGCATTTGTGCACATGGTTATATCCGGTTATATTCAAGAATCTTGGGCTGGAGGTGAGTGTTGGTTGCTGTAATAAATTCAATGAGTACACTCGAAAAGCCCAAAGAATGAGGTACGTCTATATGTGCATTGGAAAGTCGACATGTTTGAGCAACATTCGCTCAATCGACTAATGAATTTCAGTTATTGAATTGATTGATACTTTGTGAAAGTATATAATGATGAAGTGTGAAGTAAGAATGTGTATTAATGAAATGATGCATTTGGCTATGTGAATGTACTGCTGTAATTAGAGTTGATTATATTCCTTGAGACTTACTAAGCATAAAAAATGCTTACCCGTTACTTTGGCTCTCTGTTTTATAGATTTCGCCGATAGCAATCGGATTCGGGATCAATAAAGTCGAAGTCATCCACACTATCCACGCCTCTATTTTGGTATAAATTTTGGTTGAACTTTGAAATGGCATGTATAGGACTACCCTTGTTGGTTGAATATGTTGTGATGTATATATATACGGCCATGCGAAAATGGCTCGTAAAAGTGAAGTATCGACTTAGACTAATTGTGGTTTGTATGTATATATTTGGTGTCATGATGTGGCTATGGCTTGAAATGGGAATGTTGGTCATATGATCAGCCATTGGCATGGTTAAAATGATCATATATGAACCTATGTATGGCAAGACTAGTTGGTTCATGGAGACTACCAAATAGGTAAGACCTACCTTAAAAACAGATGCTGCCAGCTGCAGTGACGTGAATGTGAAAAATCACCAAAATTCGTAGGAATGGAATTAAATAGTGAATAAGCTATGTAAATGAACCTTGATGAGTCTATTTGCATATGGAAGAAACGAAATGGTCATAGGAGTTACATGTTAAGAGATATTAAAGCTATTGTGAGACAGGGCCAGAACGGTTTCTAGGTTCCCTGTCGCAACTTTAAAAATTTACTATAAATTATCCAAAAATAATTAGGAGACATACCTTATATGTACAGATTCTATTTTGAGTCTAGTTTCATTAGAAACAAACGGCACCAGCATTAAAGCCCTGTACAGAGAGATATTCAAGTTATACCGCACGAAGGTCTGAGCAGTCGATCCCTGTAACATGGGTGACTTTAACTAATAAACTGTACCAATTGGCCCGACCAAAAATTCTAGAAATAAATCCATGGATGGATATATGAGTCTAAATTCAGGGAAAATTTACGAAACCAGTTTCCGAGTTTTGAAACTCGAGATATGATTTTTAAGGCGACAGTGACGCAGTTTTCCAGCCTGACTGGAAATGTCAAATGGATGGGCAAAACAAGTGAACTTGGCTTGTTAACCCCTCGTGTCCGACACCGGCGATGGTCTCGGGTTCGGGGTGTTACACAATCCTCCTCAATGGTTTTGAAATATCGATTTTGACTTTTAGTCTCATGAATTCTGTCCACGCACCATTTCTGTCCTTCCAATCTATTGCCACCAGCTCACCTATGGCGTTCCCCACTTCCACTGCCAGTTGACGATCCATGAGTTCAATAGGGATATTGTATACTCTTAACCAAAAAGGCGACAACCCAAACTCATAAGAAGCTATGTTTTTTCCCTTCACAAATGGTACCATTGAGAATAAGCATTTGTCGAATAACCAAGGCATAAGATTGAGAATTCAGCTTCGATCCTCCAAGCATCTGAACTTGACTATGACAGCCCCTTCTTTTAATGCAACAAAGTCCACCTCTTCTTTTGTATACCAAAGAGACTTAAACACCCTATACATCGCTTCTCTGTTCGGATGCTCTCTCGCCATAATCTTTCCCACAGCCCATGACTCGAAACCTTTGACCTTTTTTCCATCATTTGTGCTCATAATTTGAACCGATTCTTCTTCCGAGAACTTCAACTTTCCCAGGAGCACATTTATCTCATCCGTCGATATTGTCGTATCACTATCTGGCCTTTCCTCCATTAGTCAACCGAGAAGAAAACGCAACCACGAAAGGCCAGAAAGAAGAGAAAACAGGCCCCGAGACCAAAAACCCTCGAGACAGCGGAACCTAGCAGACCACAATAAGACAAAAAGAAAACGAGATACAAGAAACGCAGCAAACTAATCTAACAAAGACGAAAAGAGAAACTTTAAAACTTACGAAGAGAAAAAAACAAAAGCAGAGACAACCAATACACGAAACCAGATAAAAAAGATTAAAAAGATACTAATAGACTACATCTACTCTACAAGAATCAGCCCAGGTTCAAGAAAATAATTCCCATTAAGAAACCCACAGGGAACTACTCCGGAGATGAGAAAGAAGAAGCACACAGAAGCGTCGAAAATAAAATTGAACAAATAAAGTGCCAAGAAAACCGTACATGCATGCAGAGCAAAACAAAAAGACGAAAGGGTTTGAAAGAAACCCTTAATCCATGTAGAAACAATAAACCAAGAAACGTAGAAAAGTCAACAGCACTGCCACTATTCACATCCACCGTGGGGCCCGCCTCAAAGCTTTTAGCGATTTATCCCAAATAAAGCATACACTTCGCACGTAAGCATAGAAAAATGTACCCAACATACCAAGAACCGAAAAAAATAGTAAAAAAAGGACAAAAATCACCGTGAATAATTGTTCAAATCGCACTGCAAGAAACGTCTTTTCCAGCGTTAATCAAAATCAGATCCTTCCGCATCAAAAACAAAATCATCGAACAGTAACAAAATTCAAAACAAAGACCAACAATTTAAGGCCACGCCACACAACTCAGCACCCCCGTAACCCTCTATACTGCCACAATATTCAAAAGAATACAGGCAGACCCACGAACTAAAAAAAACAAGAAAAGAAATCGCCCAAATCTTGGAGAAAACCAAAACACGTTGCTACGCTACGCTTTATGGTGCTGACGCTTTTGCACCAACAGGGTCCAAAATTAGCTTTGGTGCTCGACCGTCCTGCACATCTGATGCACTAAGGTGCCGATGCTGCCCGATGCTCCGACACATCAAAGGGGCCAGTGGTGCCAGATGCTCTAACACATGCCCCCTTACCACGAGATGGCACATGCTGCCGATGGTGTACAAGGCTACTGCATGACCGACGGCCAAAGGTCCCGGAGGCTTTTGATGCAAAAGGGGAAGGACAGGGACGATTCATTCATTGTTGGGTACCGAACATGCAACGGTATCTGATTTCTACCTTTGGGATGATTCATTCATTATTAGGTACTGAACATGTAATGGTATCCGAATTTTACCTTTTGGGATTGGGGAGGGACTCGTTGCGCCATTTTGTATACCCCGAGAAAGCTCGCCGGAGCACCGCCAGAATGGATCGCCTGAGTACTGCCGGGAACCTAACTGGCGATGGGAGGAACTGACGTCCGGGCAAGCGGTGGGCGTGGGTAGTGCCCTGGAAAACCCCTGGCTACTCAATATCACTTCCCCCCTAATGAGCTTAAAAAACTTGGTCAATGTGCTACCAGTCGACATTTATGTGTCTAAATCAGGGACAGGTTTCAGATGTCTGAAACAAGGACACTTTTTTCAGCCCAACGCTCCCGCACATACGAGGCACCAAGGTGCCAATTTTGCCCGATGAACCGCACCACGGGATGGCCTATGTTGCGGATGTTGCCCAAGGCTCCCGCACATGCCTGAAACGGGGGCATTTTTTTTAGGCCACTTACAATTAGTATTTTTAACTAAAATTTTTTTCTATTGGCCCAAAAGAAATACAATAAGCCGAATAAAATATGGCATGATGGCACGGCACAGTAGAAAATTGAACAAGTGCCCAGACCACCAGCAGTTGGGAGCTTGTACTTGCACCACCACGGCCCCCGTTGTGCCATGTTTCCCGAGGGGGCAGCACGGCCAAGTGTTTAACTTAGAAATTTTTTTTGTTGGCCCAAAACAAATACAAGAACCCGAATGAAGTATGGCATGATGGCATGGCACAGCACGGAAGAAAATTAAACAATTACCGGACCACCAACAGTTGGGAGCTCGAACCCACACCATCACGGCCCCCGTTGTGCCATGTTTCTCAAGGGGGCGACACAGCCAAGTGTTTAACTAACTCCTGACACCTAAGTCCCCCACTTGGGGACCCTGGGGTCGGGACGTGCAAAAAAAACAAGTAGGAATCGAAAGGGAGATGGAGGCAGGGACGAATCGAAGTGACAAGGGCTGAATCTCAGTGGATCGTGGCAGCAAGGCCACTCTACCACTTACAATACTCCGTCGCGTATTTAAGTCATCTGCAAAGGATTCTACCTACCGCTCGGTGGGAACTACGCTCTAAGGAGGCACCCGTGACTTGTCTGTTGCGGTCGCTGCACCTACGACATGTGCCCTTAGGGACCAAGATGGCACCTTATGAGGCTTTGTACGGTCGAAAATGCCGTACACCATTGTTTTGGACCGAGCTCGGTGAAAGTAAAATTTTCGGAGTTGATTTGATTAAAGATGCTGAACAGAAAGTAAAAGTAATCAGTGAAAGTCTGAAGGCAGCCACGAATCGCCAGAAGTCGTACGCGGATTTGAAACGAAAAGACATTGAGTATCAGGTGGGAGACAAAGTGTTTCTTAAAGTTTCACCTTGGAAAAAGATACTCAGATTTGGCCATAAGGGCAAATTGAGTCCGAGATTCATTGGGCCGTATGAAATCTCCGAACGAGTTGGTCCAGTTGCATATAGATTGATTTTGCCCCCTGAACTTGAAAAGATTCACGACGTCTTTCATGTTTCGATGCTTCGACGTTATAGATCTGATCCATCACACATAATTAATCCATCAGAGGTTGAAATTCAACCTGATATGAGTTATGAAGAAGAACCAATTCGTATCCTGGCTCGTGAAGTGAAAGAGTTACGAAACAAAAGGGTTCCTTTAGTAAAAGTGTTATGGCTCAAACACGGAATGGAAGAAGCTACTTGGGAGACCGAGAACTCTATGAAAGAACGATACCCAAACCTATTTACCGGTAAGATTTTCGGGGACGAAAATTTCTTAAGTGGGGGAGAGTTATGATAGCCCTAATTTGACCCTAGTCGGGAAGTGGTTTCGGGGCCACAAAACCGAGTCATAAAAATAATTAGCTGTCATATTTGATGCTTATTATATGTATATATGCATGTGTGAAAATTTTATATTTGAATTTTGTTTAATTGTAGGTGAATTTTAGTAAATAGGACTTATGTGAGAAAATTTAGAAATGTGCTAGGCAAATGTAAAGTGGCCTATCAATGCATGTTATAGAAATGGTGGGTTTGCATGTCAAATTGCCCAATATTTGAGCTAGTGGCCGGCCATGCTATGGGGCATAGCATATTTTAAGCATGGTGTGCTAATGTGGTATGTAGGAAACAATAAAATAAAAAGCTAGTCATAAAGAAATGGAAAAGGAAAATGATGAAAACAAAGAAAAAAAATGTCCATCCTTTTTCATTCTTCTTGACCAAATTCAAAAGGGAAGAAAGGAGGAAATGTTGAAGAGATTCGGCCATGCTTGTAGCTAGGTTAAGGTAAGTTTGATGTTGTTCCATGAGATTCATGCATATTTTTATGTTAGTTTGAGTTCTACCTAGCCCATGGTTTAAATCTTGCTATGTGATGAAGATGATACTAACCATGGGTGTTGTTTTCTTGGTTAGTGTTTGTTTCATGCTAAATCTAGATGAACAATGGGGTTGTCATTTAGGTTAAGATCAAAGAAATTAATCTTGTTAAAACTTTGAACGAATAATGCCCATATGTGTGATAGCCGAACATAGACTTTGTTTAAAGTCTTGGTCAAAGGCCGGTTAAGTGCTTTGGAAATGATTAAGCTAGGTGTTTAATCTTTTTTGGTTCGGCATAGTACATAAAATGTTGCTAGATGGAGAAAAATTCGGCCAGCAAGATGTGTGCTAAGGCCGAATATAATTTTCTATATTAATGAGTAATGCATGTGTTGAATTGATGGAATGGAGAGGATGCTCTAATAGTGCATATATGTGTATTAGCCAAGTTTTGAACTTGAAACACAATGGTATTTGGTCAATACAAGTGACCATACTTGTAGAATGTATTAAGTATGCAATCGGCCTCAACATAGACATGCATGTTCGGCCACACGAATGAATGCATAGATTGATGTTGTACATTCGGCTATAGGTAAGCATAATGATGATCCTATCTTGACTTAGACAATCGGCTCAAGGAGAATTTGTTAAGTGCTTAGTTAATTGATATTAGGTTAATGATGTGTGTATTTGGTCATAAAGGTGCACATGAGGAAATGTTTGATTAATTGTACTAAATTGCTCAATGTGATTAAAAATGCCTATGACCATTTTGTATTTGAGCTAAAGGTGGGCATATGACCTATCAAACTCCTTGTCATATTCGGCCATAAGCAAGCATAATGAGACTTTAATAAGTTAAATTTGTTTGAATTAGCTCAAGAGCTTAGAGGACCACAGTTGGATAAGGAAAGGAAAAAGTGATCGAATAGTCACCAAATTGTTCGACCACCTCCGAGGTAAGTTTTCGAGTAATGGAACTTAGATTATGATTCGATTAGATTATGTCACAAGCAAATCAAAATCATGCTCTTTGTATGTGGCTATTAAGCCGAAATTTGTAAGGGTGATAAGTGTCTTGTGTTTGAGCTTTGGTAATGAAAATGAAATATGGATGTGTCATGACTTATTGATATATGTGCATGGTTATTCAATGATATCCGGCTAAGTCCTGAAGGCTTTTGTGCTAAGTGACTATATCCCACTAAGATCCGAAGGCATTTGTGCGAGTTACTATATCCGCCAAAACCCGAAGGCATTTGTGCTAGCGACTATATCCGGCTAAGTCTCAAGGCATTTATGCTAGTGACCATATCCGGCTAAGACCAAGGCCTTGTGCGAGTGGTTATATCCGCTAAATCAAGATACTTGGGTTGGGAATGAGCGATCTTGCTGTAATAATTTCAATTAATACGCTCGTAAAATCCCAACAATGAGGTATGTTTTGTACATGCATTGGATTAATTGATTCCTTTTAAGTAGTATTCGCTCGATCGATTAATGAACTTAGGCCTTTGGCTAAGTTGATCTTTTGTGTGAATATAAGGGTTGGTAATGTGGAGTAAGTATGATATTGAGAATTTGTGCATATGAAATTATCCGTTTAGCCATATGAATGCTACATTTTAGTTGTGTCTAATTTTATGGCTCAAAACTTACTAAACATTAAATGCTTACTCCGCTTCTTTGAACCTCTGTTTTATAGATTTTGGTTCGTCAGCTATCGGACTCGGGATTATTGAAGTCGAAATCGCCCACACTATCAGAGCCCCTTTTGGTACACTTTTGGTTGAACTTTGAAATGGCATGTATAGGACTACCCTTTTTGTTGTTGGTCATGTACCCTTGGGTTTTGTATAAATTTGGATAGCCGTGCGAAAATGGCTTAAATATACTTTGATCATAACATTATAATCGTTTTGTATGTTGTTTGTTGAGAGGTATGGAAATGTTTGGTAACGATTAGCCATTGGAATGGTTAATCATGATCATTTTGGTGCTATGTATGACAACCTCTAGTTGATTCATGGAAAACCATGAAATAGGAAAAGTTTACCTTAAAAATAGATCTTGACAAAGAAGAAGTGGTGTGGATTTGAAAAATCACTAAAAATATTAGGAATGGAATTAAATAGTGAATAAATTATGTAATCGAACCTTGATGAATTTATTTTCATATGGTAGAAACGAAATGATCATATGAGTCGTATGTTAAGATATATTTAAGTTTTCGTGAAACAGGGCAGAATTGTTTTTGGATTCCTTGTTCCGACTTTGGAAATTCATTATAAATTAACCAGAGATAATTAGAAGTCATGCCATATATGTATAGATTCCTTTTCGAGGCTAGTTTCTATAGAAACAAATGGAATCAGTATTGAAGCCCTGTACAGGGAGATGTCCAAGTCGTAATGTGTGAAGGTCAGGGTAGTCAAACCCTTAAACAGGGGAGACTTTAACTAATAA
Source organism: Gossypium arboreum (assembly GCF_025698485.1). NCBI lineage: Eukaryota > Viridiplantae > Streptophyta > Magnoliopsida > Malvales > Malvaceae > Gossypium > Gossypium arboreum. The sequence goes on from NC_069076.1 coordinate 11,047,929, forward strand.
ACTGTACTAATTGACTTGACCAAAAATTCTACAAAAAAATTTTTAGATTGATATATGAGTCTAGTTTCAGGAAAAATTTACGAAACTGGTTTTCAAGTTTTGAAACTCAAGATATGATTTTTAAGGCGACAGTGATGCAGTAACCCGTTTGTCTGAAAATTTTTATAAATGGACTGTGGAAATAAAGTATTATGTCTGTTAGCACCTCGTGTTCGACTCCAGCAACGGGCTCGGGTACGGGGTGTTACAATTTTATTGGTATCAGAGCTACGGTTTAGTTGATTCTAGGACTACCATACTACGTTTGGGTCTAGCTATACATGCCATTATGTGATTATTTGATAGTGTGGTGATTTCTGACATTTGCAAATGTGTTTATTTATAGTAATGGATCTCGATCCTGACCGAGCGGTAGCTAATGATCTCGAGAGTGTAGCGCCTGCTCCCGCACAAGGGACAGCGCCGGCGGACTCTCAACCTAATGCTAGTAATCCGAATGATGAAGCTAGACAAGCTTTTTATAGCGTGATGAATGATTGGTTCAACCAATACATTCGAACTAATACGGCTGTTCCACAACCACCATTCCCAACAAATACCACCCCCGCACCTACCATACCTCCGGTAACTAACCAAATAAGGTCAAATAAGCCCCAGTTGATGAGAATCGAAAACACGGCTCTCAAATTTAAAGCTACGGACAATGATGATGCCAAGCAAGCTGAATTTTGGTTGGACAACACTATCCGGGTACTCGATGAGCTATCTTGCACACCCGATGAGTGCCTAAAGTGTACTATCTCCTTGCTACGTGATTCTGCCTACTATTGGTGGAATACGTTGACTTCTGTGGTGCCCAGATAGCAAGTAACTTGGGAGTTCTTCCAAACCGAGTTTCGAAAGAAGTATATCAATCAGAGATTCATTGACCAGAAACGAAAGGAATTTCTTGAACTCAAACAAGGTTCCATGTCGGTTACTGACTATGAACGAAAGTTCGTAAGGCTTAGCCGGTACGCTCGAGAATGCATTTCTTCACAGGCCGTGATGTGTAAGCGTTTCGAGGATGGAGTGAATGATGATATAAAGCTGTGTGTGGGCATTTTAGAAATCCAAGAATTTGTGGTACTCATCGAGCGAGCTTGCAAAGCCGAGGAGCTCAGTATGGAGAAAAGAAAAGCTGATATAGGAGCAAAGGAGTTTCGTAAGAGGTCTTTGGGGAGGCCCTTTCAACAGTCATCAAAGAAATTTAGAGATGATTTAGGCTGATCTAGAAACACTTCGGGCTTTTCTAGACGAGATCGCGATCGACCCCCCGTGAGTGCACGAGTCACTTCGATCGCCAGTGTTGAAAATGATCATCGAGACAGAACGGAGTGCCAGTACTGTGGTAAATGGCATTCGGGTAGTTGTAGATTCCATGACCGCTCCTGTTACAAGTGCGGATCAGTTGACCACTTTATTAAAGATTGCCCGAGGCTGTCTGAACAGAATGTAAATCAGAGTGGGAAACAGGGTGCTACCACTGCTCAAGGTAGACCATCTAGAAATACGGGCAATGCTAGTGGTGGTCAGAGAGGATCTAGAGATGCTACGACCAGATCTGAGGCTCGTGCTCTTATGCTTCCTCGCCAGACGTTATTACCGCTACTTTTACTCTCTTTGATACTAATGTGATTGCTTTGATTGACCCCGGTTCTACTCATTCTTATATATGTGAAACCTTAGCATCCAGTAAGACTTTACCTATTGAGTCTACTGAGTTCGTAATTCGGGTGTCAAATCCCTTGGGTCGTTACGTGCTTGTCGACAAAGTGTGTAAGAAATGTCCCCTAGTAATTCGAGGTTCCTGTTTTCCGGCGGACTTGATGCTTTTTCCGTTTGATGAATTTGATGTTATTCTTGGTTTGGATTGGTTGACCGTGCATGATGCGGTTGTGAATTGCAAAAGCAAGACTATTGATTTGATGTGCGCAAATAACGAGATAATTCGAGTTGAATCTATGGACTTAAAGGGGTTGTCAGCTGTAATATCATCAATGTCGGCTCAAAAATATGTAAGAAAGGGGTGCGAAGCATACCTTGCGTATGTACTTAATGACAAAGAGTTAGAAAAGAAACCCGAATCTGCGGTGGTTTGTGAATACCGGATGTTTTCCCCAAGAATTACCGGGTTTACCACTGTTCGGGAGGTAGAGTTTGGTATTGAGCTTGTACACGGACTACACCGATTTCGATAGCTCAGTATCGTATGGCACCAACCGAGTTAAAAGAGTTGAAAGCTCGATTGCAAGAGTTGACGGATAGAGGTTTCGCTCGACCGAAGTTTCTCACCTTAGGGTGCACCAAGATTGTTTGTGAAAAGAATGACGGAACCATGAGGTTGTGCATTGACTATCGTCACCGAATAAAGTAACGATAAAGAATAAATATCCGTTACAGCGTATTGATGATTTGTTTGATCAACTAAAGGGAGCCTCGGTGTTTTCAAAAATAGATTTGAGATCGGGTTATTACCGATTCTGAATTCGAGATTCGGATATACCCAAAACCGCTTTCGATGAGATACGGCCACTACGAGTTCTTAGTGATGCCGTTTGGGCTCACTAATGCCCTGCGGTATTTATGGATTTGATGAATCGATCTTTAGACGATGATTTGGACCGGTTCGTAGTTGTGTTTATTGATAACATCTTGGTCTATTCAAGAGATGAGACCGAACATCTTGAGCACCGAGATTAGTGTTGCAAATTTTACGGGATAAGCGGTTATATGCTAAGTTCAATGAAGTGTGAGTTCGGTTAAGAGAGGTTAGCTTCTTGGGTCATGTGGTATCCGCACGGTATTCGAGTTGACCGAGCAAAATTTCAGCCATACTTAACTGGAAGCCTCAGAAATATTACGAGGTTCGAGCTTTTGGGACTTGCGGTTACTACCGACGGTTTGTAAAAGGTTTCTCGATGATAGCCACACCAATGACGGCTACTTCAAAAGATGTTAAGTTCGAATGGACGGAAAAATGTCGAAAAGTTTTGATCAATCGAAAACTTATTTGATGAAGCTCAATTCTAGTGCAATTCGAATCGGGCAAAGAGTTTGTCATTTATAGTGATGCCTCCCTACTTGGGTTGGGTTGCGTATTGATGCAAGAAGGTCGAGTTGTGGCCTATGCGTCGAGACAATTGAAGCCACATGAGAAAAATTATCCGACCCATGATCTCGAACTAGCTGCCATCGTATTTGCTTTGAAAATATGGCGACATTATTTATTTGGCGAGAAGTGCCATGTGTATTCGGATCACAAAAGTCTCAAATATTTGATGACTCAAAGAGACTTAAATCTGCGACAAAGACGTTGGCTCGAGTTGTTGAAAGATTATGAGCTTGTCATTGACTATCACCCGGGAAAGGCTAATGTGGTTGCGGATGCCTTAAGTCGTAAATCATTGTTTGCTTTACGAGGGATGAATGTACACTTGTCCGTTCTATCCGACAATGTATTAGTGGCAGAATTAAAGGCCAAACCATTGTTGATTCATCAAATTCGTGAAGCTCAGAAAGTCGATGATGATTTGGTTGCAAAACGGGCTGAATGTATTCCGAATATGGAATTAGAATTTCAAATTGATGATGACGATTGTTTGAGGTTCAGAAATCGTTTGTGTGTTCCAAGAAATTCAGAACTCATTTCGATGATTCTGAACGAAGCTCATTGTAGCCGAATATCAATTTACCCGGGGAGTACGAAAATGTACAACGATCTGAGACGTCAGTTTTGGTGGCATGGTATGAAACGAGACATTTCTGATTTTGTTTCGAAGTGCTTAGTATGTCAGCAAGTGAAGGTGGAACATCAAGTGCCTACGGGTTTACTTCAGCCGATCATGATACCTGAATGGAAATGGGATCGAGTCACGATGGATTTTGTATCTGGGTTGCCAGTGTCGGCAAGTAAGAAGGATGCGATTTGGGTTGTTGTTGATAGACTGACTAAGTCGGCTCACTTTATCCCCGTACGTACGGATTTTTCATTGGATAAACTATCTGAATTGTATGTTTCTCAGATTGTGAGATTACACGGGGTACCGATTTCTATTGTGTCGGATAGAGATCCGAGATTCACCTTGCGATTTTGGAAGAAATTGCAAGAAGCTTTGGGTACCAAGCTGCATTATAGCACTGCTTTTCATCCACAAACCGATGGTCAATCCGAGCGGATAATTCAGATACTTGAGGATATGTTGAGATGTTGCATCCTCGAGTTTAGTGGTTCATGAGAACGGTATTTACCTTTGTTGGAATTCGCTTACAACAATAGTTTTCAGTCAAGTATTAAGATGGCACCTTATGAGGCTTTGTACGGTCGAAAATGCCGTACACCATTGTTTTGGACCGAGCTCGGTGAAAGTAAAATTTTCGGAGTTGATTTGATTAAAGATGCTGAACAGAAATTAAAAGTAATCCGTGAAAGTTCAAGGCGACCACGAATCGCCAGAAGTCGTACGCGGATTTGAAACGAAAAGACATTGAGTATCAGGTGGGAGACAAAGTGTTTCTTAAAGTTTCACCTTGGAAAAAGATACTCAGATTTGGCCATAAGGGCAAATTGAGTCCGAGATTCATTGGGCCGTATGAAATCTCCGAACGAGTTGGTCCATTCGTATAGATTGATTTTGCCCCCTGAACTTGAAAAGATTCACGACGTCTTTCATGTTTCGATGCTTCGACGTTATAGATCTGATCCATCGCACATAATTAATCCATCAGAGGTTGAAATTCAACCTGATATGAGTTATGAAGAAGAACCAATTCGTATCCTGGCTCGTGAAGTGAAAGAGTTACGAAACAAAAGGGTTCCTTTAGTAAAAGTGTTATGGCTCAAACACGGAATGGAAGAAGCTACTTGGGAGACCGAGAACTCTATGAAAGAACGATACCCAAACCTATTTACCGGTAAGATTTTCGGGGACAAAAATTTCTTAAGTGGGGGAGAGTTGTGACAGCCCTAATGTGACCCTAGTCGGGAAGTGGTTTCAGGGCCACAAAACCGAGTCATAAAAATAATTAGCTGTCATATTTGATGTTTATTATATGTATATATGCATGTGTGAAAATTTTATATTTGAATTTTGTTTAATTGTAGGTGAATTTTAGTAAATAGGACTTATGTGAGAAAATTTAGAAATGTGCTAGGCAAATGTAAAGTGGCCTATCAATGCATGATATAGAAATGGTGGGTTTGCATGTCAAATTGCCCAATATTTGAGCTAGTGGCCGGCCATGCTATGGGGCATAGCATATTTTAAGCATGGTGTGCTAATGTGGTATCTAGGAAACAATAAAATAAAAAGCTAGTCATAAAGAAATGGAAAAAGGAAAATGATGAAAACAAAGAAAAAAAAATGTCCATCCTTTTTCTTTCTTCTTGACCGAAATTCAAAAGGGAAGAAAGGAGGAAATGTTGAAGAGATTCGGCCATGCTTGTAGCTAGGTTAAGGTAAGTTTGATGTTGTTCCATGAGATTCATGCATATTTTTTATGTTAGTTTGAGTTCTACCTAGCCCATGGTTTAAATCTTGCTATGTGATGAAGATGATACTCGGCCATGGGTGTTGTTTTCTTGGTTGGTGTTTGTTTCATGCTAAATCTAGATGAACAATGGGGGTTGTCATTTAGGTTAAGATCAAAGAAATTAATCTTGTTAAAACTTTGAACTAATAATGCCCATATGTGTGATAGCCGAACATAGACTTTGTTTAAAGTCTTGGTCAAAGGCCGGTTAAGTGCTTTGGAAATGATTAAGCTAGGTGTTTGATCTTTTTTGGTTCGGCATAGTACATAAAATGTTGCTAGATGGAGAAAAATTTGGCCAGCAAGATGTGTGCTAAGGCCGAATATAATTTTCTATATTAATGAGTAATGCATGTGTTGAATTGATGGAATGGAGAGGATGCTTTAATAGTGCATATATGTGTATTAGCCAAGTTTTGAACTTGAAACACAATGGTATTTGGTCAATACAAGTGACCATACTTGTAGAATGTATTAAGTATGCAATCGGCCTCAACATAGACATGCATGTTCGCCACACGAATGAATGCATAGATTGATGTTGTACATTCGGCTATAGGTAAGCATAATGATGATCCTATCTTGACTTAGACAATCGGCTCAAGGAGAATTTGTTAAGTGCTTAGTTAATTGATATTAGGTTAATGATGTGTGTATTTGGTTATAAAGGTGCACATGAGGAAATGTTTGATTAATTGTACTAAATTGCTCAATGTGATTAAAAATGCCTATGACCATTTTGTATTTGAGCTAAAGGTGGCCATATGACCTATCAAACTCCTTGTCATATTCGGCCATAAGCAAGCATAATGAGACTTTAATAAGTTAAATTTGTTTGAATTAGCTCAAGAGCTTAGAGGACCTCAGTTGGATAAGGAAAGGAAAAAGTGATCGAATAGCCACTAAATTGTTCGACCACCTCCGAGGTAAGTTTTCGAGTAATGGAACTTAGATTATGATTCGATTAGATTATGTCACAAGCAAATCAAAATCATGCTCTTTGTATGTGGCTATTAAGCCGAAATTTGTAAGGGTGATAAGTGTCTTGTGTTTGAGCTTTGGTAATGAAAATGAAATATGGATGTGTCATGACTTATTGATATATGTGCATGGTTATTCAATGATATCCGAGCTAAGTCCCAAGGCTTTTGTGCTAAGTGACTATATCCGGACTAAGATCCAAGGCATTTGTGCGAGTTACTATATCCGGCCAAAACCGAAGGCATTTGTGCTAGCGACTATATCCGGCTAAGTCTCAAGGCATTTATGCTAGTGACCATATCCGGGCTAAGACCAAAGGCCTTGTGCGAGTGGTTATATCCAGCTAAATCCAAGATACTTGGGTTGGGAATGAGCGATCTTGTTGTAATAATTTCAATTAATACGCCGTAAAATCCCAACAATGAGGTATGTTTTGTACATGCATTGGATTAATTGATTCCTTTTAAGTAGTATTCGCTCAGTCGATTAATGAACTTCCGGCCTTTGGCTAAGTTGATCTTTTATGTGTGAATATAAGGGTTGGTAATGTGAAGTAAGTATGATATTGAGAATTTGTGCATATGAAATTATCCGTTTAGCCATATGAATGCTACATTTTAGTTGTGTCTAATTTTATGGCTCAAAACTTACTAAGCATTAAATGCTTACTCCGCTTCTTTGAACCTCTGTTTTATAGATTTTGGTTCGTCAGCTATCGGACTCGGGATTATTGAAGTCGAAGTCGCCCACACTATCAAAGCCCCTTTTGGTACACTTTTGGTTGAACTTTGAAATGGCATGTATAGGACTACCCTTTTTGTTGTTGGTCATGTACCCTTGGGTTTTGTATAAATTTGGATAGCCGTGCGAAAATGGCTTAAATATACTTTGATCATAACATTATAATCGTTTTGTATGTTGTTCGTTGAAAGGTATGGAAATGTTTGGTAACGATTAGCCATTGGAATGGTTAATCATGATCATTTTGGTGCTATGTATGACAACCTCTAGTTGATTCATGGAAAACCATGAAATAGGAAAAGTTTACCTTAGAAACAGATGCTGACAGCAGCAGTGGTGTGGATTTGAAAAATAACTAAAAATATTAGGAATGGAATTAAATAGTGAATAAATTATGTAATCGAACCTTGATGAATCTATTTTCATATGGTAGAAACGAAATGATCATATGAGTCGTATGTTAAGAGATATTTAAGTTTTCGTGAAACAGGGCCAGAACGGTTTCTGGATTCCTTGTTCCGACTTTGGAAATTCATTATAAATTAACTAGAGATAATTAGAAGTCATGCCATATATGTATAGATTCCTTTTCGAGTCTAGTTTCTATAGAAACAAACGGAATCAGTATTGAAGTCCTGTACAGGGAGATGTCCAAGTCGTAATGTGTGAAGGTCAGAGTAGTCAAACCCTGAAATAGGGGAGATTTTAACTAATAAACTGTACTAATTGGCTTGACCAAAAATTCTAGAAAAAAATTTTTAGATTGATATATGAGTCTAGTTTCAGGAAAAATTTACGAAACTGGTTTTCGAGTTTTGAAACTCAAGATATGATTTTTAAGTCGACAGTGATGCAGTAACCCATTTGTCTGGAAATTTTTTTAAATGGACTGTGGAAATAAATGTATTATGTCTGTTAGCACCTCGTGTTCGACTCTGGCAACGGGCTCGGGTACGGGGTGTTACAAGGAGTGAGGGAAAAACAGCGCAATATATTCTTAGTAAAACCAATTGGGAGAACAAACACTTACACTAGATTTGACCAAAGTAGGAGTAGTAGTTGCACCAAGGGTATTCGGCCCAAGAGGTGTACAGCCCTTTGCGATTTTGTATGGAAAAAGAGGGTTATTCGGCTACAATGAAAAAGAAAAAAAAGTCAGTAATAAAGTAGAGGAAGAATGGAAATTGGCACAGGGAAGAAAAAAAAGAGAAATAGAGGGTTTTCGGCTTTTAGGGAAGAGGGTTTCTGGCAACAGAGTGAAGGGAAATTCGGCATTAGCCTGACAACCTCCCACTCATCACCTATTTATAGTCCCTATAGCCGAATTCCTCAAGCCTAAGTTCCCAATTCGGCTCCACTTTCTCCTCACTTCTCATCTCCTCATTTTTCTCCCTGATAACCCCTTGATCCTTTCCTCAAATTTCTCTACCGAACACTCCCCTTGGAGTCCATCTTCATGCCACTTTCAACCTTCTAAAAGGCCCAAAATTAAACTCCTAAAAACACTAAGCTAGGATTCGAACCTTGGATCCCTTGCTAGCCACTAATGCCACCTTCCTACACCCTAAGTGGCGTCACTTAGCCACTCTTCCACAAGGCTTTTTGGTGCCATTTTCCCCTATCTTTATTTAAAAGCCCAACTACTTGCCAACAAGGTCCTTTTAACTATTAACGCATAATTTTCCTTTCCCCTAAGTTCGAACTTAAACCTTAGCCAAGAACTACTATTACCTACTTAACTGAAAATACCCAGTACATTTTTTTATCAGAACTGAAAAAAATTGGGATTTCAAAATTTTTGGGGCGTTACAACTACTATGTGCCTCTCGTAAAATCCTCTGAATAAGCTCATTATCCTTGGGTACACAAACTTTGTCTTGGTATATCAAGTATCTGTCGGTACTAATTTGAAAATCTGATTCAACACCCGACTCACATTAAGTTCTCTTGGCTTGCAATTCACCATCGTTATTTTGAGCTTTACAAATTTCTTGGAACAACGTCAGTCTAGCTTTTAAATTTGCTAGAATTGAACCATCCTCTAACAAGGCCAATTGGACGTTCATTGCTCTCAAAGCAAATAAGGATTTTCTACTTAATGCATCGACGACCACATTCGCTTTTCCCAAATGGTAGTCGATAATCAACTCATAATCCTTTATCAACTCTAACCATCGCTGTTGCCGTAAATTCAGCTCCCTTTGAGTCATCAAAGACTTTAGACTCTTATGGTTAGTACATACTCGGCATCTCTCGCCATACAATTGGTGCCTCTAAATCTTCAACGCAAACACAATGGCGGCCAATTCTGAATCGTGGATCAGGTAATTCTTTTTATGTGGCTTTAGCTGTCTCGAGGCATAGGCTATTACCTTGCCTTCTTGCATAAACACGCACCCTAACCCATTCAAGGATGCATCACTATACACCACAAACTCTTTTCCCAGTTCCGGTTGCACTAAAACTGGGGCTTCGGTCAACAAAGCCTTTAGTTTCTTTAACTCTGTTAGCACTTCTTTGTCCATTCAAAGTTGACATCCATTTGTAATAGCCTAGTCATCGGAGTAGCTATCTTCGAGAATCCTTTAACAAATCGTCTGTAGTACCCAGCTAAGCCCAGAAAGCTTCTGATCTCCGACACATTCTTCGGCGGTTTCCACTCTACAATAGCTAAGATCTTACTCAGGTCAACTATGGTCCCATTTTTGGACACAATATGTCTCAAGAATCTAACTTCTCGTAGCCAAAATTCACTTTTACTAAACTTGGCATACAACTGCTTATCTCTTAAGGTTTGTAAAACCATCCTCAAATGTTCCGCATGTTGACACTCATCACGCGAATAAATCAATATGTCATCGATAAAGACCACTACGAACTTATCCAAATACAGCCGAAAAATACGATTCATCAAATCCATAAATACCGCCAGGGCATTTGTTAAACCGAAGGGCATGCAAGAAACTCATAGTGCCCATACCTCATCCTAAATGTGATTTTCGGTATATCTTGCTCTTTTACTCAGAGCTGTTAATAACCGGACCTCAAGTGTATCTTGGAAAACATGGTGGATCCTTTCAATTGGTCAAACAAATTGTCGATCCTTGGAAAGGGATACTTGTTCTTCACTGTCACTCTGTTGAGTTGTCTGTAGTCTATACATAACCTCATCGACTTGTCTTTCTTTTTCAAAAAGAGTACCAGAGCACCCCACGGAGAATAGCTCGGTCTTGCAAAACATTTATCTGATAACTCTTGTAATTGAGTCTTCAACTCCTTTAACTCCGTTGGAGCCATCCTATATGGAGCAATCGAGATGGGTGTCGTACCAGGGACTAACTCAATCCCAAATTCAACCTCACTCACTGGGGTTAATCCGGGTAATTCTTCTAGAAACACATCTGAGAACTCACATACCACCAGTACTGACTCGATCCTAAATTCAGATGCTTGAGTATTCAATACAAAAGCGAGATAAACTTCATATCCTTTCCTCTAATATCTCACTTCTGACATAGACGATATCACCACCGGCAAGTTATTCTTTCTACCCAATTAAACCTGAAGAACATCCCCACTTTCACACTTTAACTCAATAACTTTCCTTCCATAGTTCGCTACAACACTATGAGAAGTCAACCAGTCCATCCCAAGGATTACATCAAATTCATTAAATGACAATAACACCAAGTTAGCCGAAAAATAATGACCTCTAATTGTCAAAGAGAAATTTCTACACACTTGGTCAACTAGCACATGTCTGCCTAAAGGGTTGGACACCTTTACCACAAATTTAGTGGACTCTATTAGCATGTTCATACAAGGTATCAATTCCATACAACTATAAAAGTGGGTAAACCTTGGGTTAATTAAAGCAACAATAGATATATTATGGATAGAAAAGGTACCCTTGGTCATATCAGGAGACTTTGCCTCTTCACGGGCATGTATAGCATAAGTCCTTGCAGGCGCTCTGCCCTTGGACCTCACTGCAGCATCTCTTGGCGCACCTCTACTACTAGCCCCACTTCCAAGGCTCTTATGTGGTCTACCACTTGAAGGAGCACTACTTGCCCTCACGTCTTGCTTTTTCTCTTTCTCATCTAATTTCGGGTAGTTTCAGATGAAGTGGTCTAGTGATCCACATTTGAAGCAACCCTTCTTATTCCCTCGGCACTCGTCGAAATAACGCCTACCACATTGTGAACACTATGGCCTATTTGGTCAGGCACTACCAATACTTGCGATAGAAGTGGTTTGAGCTTTAGACGTCGTGTGCTACTTGTTCTTGCTCTTGCTCTTGCTCGAGAACCCCACTGACACGTTTGATCGAGTAAGAAACTCTCTTGATCTCTTAGATGAGGTCTACTGTGATTTCCCTATCTGTCTTTTCCTTAAGTCTCGGGACTTGATGTCAGCTTTTCTCTTCTCTTTGGTCAATTCCTTAGCCTTACATGCTCTCTCCACGAGCACCAAAAATTCCCTCAATTCTAAGATGCCAACTAATAATCGGATGTCTTCATTCAATTTGTCCTCAAATCTATTGCACATGATGGCTTCATTAGATACACACTCCTTAGCGTATTTGCTGAGCCTCACGAACTCGTGCTCATACTCTGCTACTGTCATTTGGCCTTGCTTTAGTTCGAGAAATTCTTTCCTCTTTTGGTCGATGAACCTCTGACTAATGTACTTCTTTCAAAATTCTTCCTGAAGGAATCCCCAAGTTACTCGCTCTCTCGGTACGATTGACACGAGGGTGCTCTACCATTGATAAGCCGAATCTCGCAAGAGTGACACTACGCACTTCATGCACTCTTCGGGTGTGCATGATAGCTCATCAAATACCTTAATGGTATTTTCTAGCCAAAACTCTGCTCTCTCCGGGTCATTATCAATATTTGCCTAGAATTCCTTTGCCCCTTGTTTACGGATTCTGTCCACTGGAGGTTTCTCTCTCCTAGCCAACTCTGCTCTTTGAGGAGCTATATGAGCGGGTTGAGGAATTGGTAGAGGTGGGGGAGGTGGAGTATTCAAATTCACACAAATGAACTCCGAATACCACGAGTCCATCATGTGGAGGTAAGCTTCTCTAGCTCCTCCTCCCTGACTCATTGTCATGGGCCCACTATCTACTGGCACGGTCCTTTCAGTGGGAGTCGGTGCATTACTCTCCACATCATCTTCTGAAGCAATGTCAGGATCCATTTACTATATAAATAAAATCATAATTTATCTCATCACGAGTCGTCATACTATCAATATAGAATTATGGCATGTATAGCTAGACTCGTACTCGTGCTAGGTTAGTCTTAGAATTGACTAAACCATAGCTCTGATACCACTAAATGTAACACCCCACACCTAAGCCCTACGTCGGGACGGGATACAAGGCATTACCACACTTAATCACATGCATACAATCATATCGATGTCAATAAGACTTGATCAAATTTAAAACTTTTTTGAACTTTGTTTAAACTACTTAATATGGGCCTATGAGGCCCCAAACATCCATTGGAAACCATTCGGGACCAATCTGGGTCCTTTAACTAACTTTAGAAAAATAACTCTTGAAACAGGGCACACACCCGTGTAAAAGGGAAACAAGCCCATGTAGTCATTATAACACGGCCGTGCTGATGGCCCGTGTGACACACACGACCTAAGCATTTAGGGACATGTACGTGCCCATGCCCGTGTGAATTAGATTCTAAATTTGAACCTACAGAGGTTTTCACATGGCCTAACACACGCTTGTATCTATGGCCCATGTCCCTCACACGACCATGACACGCCCTTGTCCTAGCCCGTGTCTAAAAACTTTGACATTCTGTTTCTGACGTCAGCATCCAATTTAGGGCACACGGCCAAGGCACACGCTTGTGGCCAGAGGTCTTGTCCTCCACACGGTTAAGACACACGACCATGTCTCTGCCCGTGTGTTTACTACCATGCATACTAACTTGCAAATTTTATGTGCAGGGGACACACGACCAAGCAACACACCCATAGAGCTGGACACATGCCCGTGTGTCTACTCGTGTGGACAAAATAAGGCTATTTACCAAGCCTTTTTGCCACAATTACTTGCACTAACCTACATAACATCTAACATGACAAATCCACACAACAATACAAGGTCTAATCAGACACACAAGGCATTATCTCATTCACGCAATTTACTCATCCATGAAAATATCATCATTTACATATATCAATAATGAATATTAGCTATTATCCAAGTCTTTTTACAAAATGAAAGGATTCATCCCAAGCCAACACATTTGGCCAAATTAACATTAACACAAAACTCAAATGTCTAAGCCCTATACATGCCATATTCAAAATAATGAAACCAACTATACCAAGTGCTTTGGTTGATAGTGTGATTGATGCCTCCGATGTCCGATGATCCTCGAGCTAATTAGGCAGCATTATAATAAAATGGAAATGAGAGGGAGTAAGCATAAAGCTTAGAAAGTTGCATGCAAATAAATATAATAACAACTTTACCATTCATCATCATGCTCATAATACAAAAGTAGGCATAAGCACAACTTACTCATCACTATCCAACACAATTCACATAGCATATATTGAGCTCACATCTCATACATTTCAGATGGGTACTTGTACCACTCACAATATGGTTATACTTTTCTCGTTTAACTCAAACTGTAACTCTTACCGTTGAACCATTTGGAATGCTATCGAATATTCACTAAGCCTCAAACATAGGGTATAATGCAGATGCCATGTCCCAGACTTGGTCATACACTAGCTCATCCATCAAGTTGATGCCATGTCCTAGACATGGTCTTACACTGTCTATCAAAATCGAGGCCGACACCATGTCCTAGACATGGTCTTACACTAGCTCTCACATATTCGTGCCGCTGCCATGTCCCAGACATGATCTTACACTGGCACTTCTATATGTGCCAATGCCATGTTGCAGACATGGTCTTACACTGACACATCTCTTAGCCGATGCATGTCCCAAACATGTCTTTCACTAGCTCTCGTCTCAATGCCGATGCCATGTCCCAGGCATGGTCTTACACTGGCTCTCATAATGTGGCTGATGCATGTCCTAGACATGTCTTACACTGGCACACAAATAACTCGAATGTCATGGCATGAATATCCGATTTATTTCATAAGGTTCAAATGGGAGTTCTTGTAACAAGCCTAACCAGTATCCACATCGGATTGGGGTTACGAGGTATTACCGGACGGGACACAAATTTTGAACAATCGTATGCATGCACTTGCTCAAACTTTTAAACCAATCAAATGTTAACATATATAACTAATTTAAATTCTTTACAAATCATAACGTAACAATTTAAATATATTTTCAAAGCACACCAAATAATCTATCCATTAAAATACATACAAAATTTCACAAATCATTTTCATAAGGAAAGTCGAATTTCACATATAAATAATAAAAGTGATATTCTTATTTGACCGAATAATAAGCTTAAAAATCAATCAACTTATACTCATCATTTAACGACTAACCTATACACTACTCAAATATCAAATTTGAACCAAGTAGGACATATATACACCACATAAAACTCATATAGTCCTTTTGTTTAACCAGTGCCCAAACCACTATTCATTTGGTCATTTTTCATATATTAGCCGAATGTAATCATGCTAAAACATAGCTTTATTCAATGCTTAAATTTTCATCATTTTCAACCTATCATTTTATACACGTAACCTTTCATAGAAACAAATCAATATACATATATATATCAACCATAATTTGCACATTAAGTCAAACATATTACAAATATATTTCAACTAATGTATACTTATTAAATCATTACATAACAGAATGCCAATACTTCAAATCATAGTCATTTACAAAATACATCCCACTTATATATCATGCCTATCACTCAACAAAATATTCAACTACAATTTCACATCATACTAAATATACAATACACATATATTTTGACATATCTTCATCACCATTAGCAAATATATCTACCATATTTCACATATAAATACAAAATGGCCGAAACATCAATACCACAAACAAACATAACCATCAATTGATCAAAGCATAAAAATCCAAGCTTAATAAAATAATAAGCCATTTTCACAACATATATAAGGCATATCAAAAACAAGCAATAAACTCAACACATATGAAAAATATAGCCAATAAAGTCAAATCATGTTTGTACATTTCCTCGCATAAGCACAACATGTTTCAAAATTTAACCTTATCAATATCTTTTATTTATTTAAATTCCAAACCAAACTAACATACTTCAAAATCATGTTTACTATATCATAGTTCCCACATTCGAACCATAAGACCAAAACATCATGTCAAGCACCGGGTCATGGGTTTAGTGGCATTTTTTGATGACACTAAATGTGGTTAGCATTCGAACTCCTTAATATAATTATACATAATTTAACTCATATACCCAACCTACATTAAAAACATTCTTTAATATAATTTCATGTCTTTAGCTAATATTAAACATACCATTTTTAAACATAAATTACAATTCATAATATACCAAATTTGCATGATCAAACCAATCCAAACTACCTATATCTAGCCATTTAACTATGTCTATTCGTTCATCAATATAACTTCCAATGTTCAAACCAATTAACAAATAAATCACATTCATTCTTTAACTTCACCAAACGTACCTAAATAATCAATCCACAATAGATATGTCATAAACATGTACTTTGATTTTTACTAGATATGACCGAATATAATCATACCTTAACAAATCACTATTTTTCTCACAAATAACCAATTCCAAACATATCACCAAAACACCATTCACACCTATCATATAATATTCATACCAAATCAAACTCCAACTATATCAAATATAACCATAATATACTTTAACACCAAGTCACATAATAACACCTTAACAAAACATAACAACCAAGTTCACATATAATTTTTATCTATGCATGAACCATAACTGAATCAATCAAACACACATCCAAAATCACCAAACAAACAAGCCATTTTCGCATGGCTCATATTTACATGCCCCAAAATCAAATATATAAACTAGCCTATACATGCCATAAATTCGAATTCAGTTTATAAAAATACTGAAACAGTTGATAGTATGATAGACTTTGTTGAAGATTCCCGAGCTCGTAACCGAATATACATAAACTAGTATATATATTCTTGAATCATTACATAAATATTCACATTATATAATCAAAAGGCCGAATATACTTTCCATATGCTCATACATTTTTCATTTATATCATACATAATTTGCAACACATATTAAGTAACCTACTTACCTAATTTCAAATAGACAATAAGCTATCACATGTCTGCTCACTTTAGCTCGTTTTACACATTTGATCATTGCTTATCATTGCCCGTTGAACCATTTGGAATTGAATATGGTACTCAGATAATCATATATATCGTACAATGCCAACGTCCCAGACGTGGTCTTACATGTAATCACATATCGATGCCACTGTCCTAGACAGGGTCTTACTCACACACATATATCGAAGGCACATAGCGATACCAACGTATTAAACGTAGTCTTACTCGCACACATATATCGAACTCACATTTCGATGCCAACGTATTAAACATGGTCTTACTCGTACACATATTGATGCCATGGTCTTACTCGCACATCACATCTCGAAATCTTATGTCATGACATATGTATCCTAGCTATTCCTAAGGTTCATATGGGGCTTTCGGATGTCATAACTCTGTCAAAACGAACTTGTAAACATAGTTCCTAAGTATAAACACATTCGACTATCATATATATGCAAGCTCATAAAATTTAAATCAGCCTTCTATGTTCACATATATTCAAAATTTTACAGCATTTATTTACTTATAAACTTACCTCGGACAACGATGATGAGAACAGGACGACTAATCAACAACTTTGGTTTTCCCCCGATCCAAATCTGATTTCTTTAGTTCTTGATCTAAACATATTCAAATTAAACTCATTCAAACATAATTTCACTCAATTTAGTCCAAAAACTCATAAATAGGAAAATTACCATTTTACCCCTAACATTTTACACTTTTTACAATTTAGTCCAAATTGCACAAAACACTAAGCATGCAAAATTTGCACACATCATGCTTAAGCCGAATACTACCCATGTTCATACATGTCCATATATTTCATTTATTTCACATTTTAGTCCCTCAATTTATTATTTTTTAAAAATTAGCCCTAATTACTCAAATTCATCAAAACTTCAAATATAAAACATGTTAATCTATCACATATCTTTTATTTTCTAGCATCAAACAACAAAAATCACAAGCTTTCAACAATGGAAAAATACAAAATCATCATCAAATTAAAAAATTGAGATATGGGTTTGATAGATAACATAACAACGATCTCATAAACATAAAAAATATAAAAACCTAGCTAAAACTCACCTTGAATTAAGTTTGTTAATGGCCGAATGTGGCTTTCTTTTTCTTTTTATTTCTTTTGGTATTTTCGGCCAACTATAAACTAAAATGCATGGCCATTTTTTGTTTGTTTTATTATAATAACATATTAATACATCATTTACATTTTTAACCTTATAAAATGATATAAAACCATGCTATTTAATACCAAAACCGTCCATCCATTTCAACTATGGTCAAATTACATTATAAATGCATCATATTATAAAGACAAATTAAGCACTCTCACATTAAACTATCAACTTTTCACTTTAGGCGATTAAGCCCTTTTTATTAAATCGGCATCCAAACAGTAAAATTAAAACGCGAAAAATTAACACATATAAGTTCACACATAATAAACATAGAAAATAATTTTTAAAATATTTTGCTGAAATTCGTGGTTGATATGTGATATTTACGACAGGTTTTAAAGATTTATGAATGAATCATTCTTGAGAATAACTTATTATCACGATCAAGGCAAGTGTAACTATTGAACAGTAGTATAGTTCAGCAAGACCGGATTTGTCAAACCCAAAGGAACTATGAGTACTAGTATTTACTTCCTTTTTATTATCTAGCATAAAAATTAAGAGGTTTGGTTATCTAAACTAAGAATGCACAGAAAGAAAATTTGGGAAAATACTTTTTAGAAAATTTGATTGATTAAGACAGTACCTAAGGAAAAATCCACCTAGACTTCACTTGTTATTTGACTCTGAATCAGACGATTTATTCATTTGACTTGATCCGTAGAAATCCTTAAGTTATATTATTATATCTCTCGAGACTAACAACGTCTAACCCTAGGTTGAATAATTGAAATCTCTTTCTAATTAACACCCTAGAATTGCATTATCTCGATTTATGGATTCCCTTATTAGGTTTCACCCGAATCCGAAAAAATTTTGTCACCTTATCTCTAGACGCGCAATCAACTCCGCTTAATTATGACAATTTTACTCTTAGACAAGGTCTATTCCTCCTCTGAATAAAAGCATTAACTTGAATCAATATTCTGGAATATTAAGACAAGAATTAAGAACAAATAATTAAGAACAAGTCAAGTATTTATCATACAATTCAGATAATAATAACAAGATCTGTCTTAGGTTTCATTCCCCTTAGGTATTAGGGGGTTTAGTTCATAATTATGAAAGAAAACATCACAAAAGCATAAAGATAACAAAACATAAGAAGGCCCAAAAACTCCTGAAGGAACTTGAAGGGAGATCTTCAGTCTTGATGATGAATTCGGCTTCTGAGATGGATCAATCGGCTTTCCTTGAGTAATTCCTAGCTTCTTACTCTGCGTCCCCCTTCTAAGTGCCTCATTAGGTGTTTAAATAGGCTTTAGAATGCCTGAGCCCCCAAAACTGGCCTTTTTCGAATAGGGTTATTCTTGGGCTCGACAGGGACACGCCCGTGTGACATGTCCGTGTGCGATTACTCCAGCTCATGGTCAAGGCTGTTGAACAGGCATGGGCGTGTAGTCTACCCGTGTAAGTCGTGCTTCAATCCTGTCAAAGGGACACGGCCGTGTGACACGCCCGTGTGAGAAAGTCCAGGCCATGTTGATTTCCCACATGGATCTATTTTCTTCGTTTTCAACCCGTTTCTCACTCTTTTTACTCTCTTATGCTCACCTAAGTATAAAACATGAAATTAAAGGATTAGGAGCATCAAATTCACCAAATCTAAGGAGAAATCATCCATAAATGTGCTAAGTATGGGATAAAATATGTAGAAATTACGGTTTATCAAATACCCCCACACTTAACCATTTACTTGTCCTCAAGCAAAATCCTCAACTCATAATCAAAATAAATTCTTTTCAATTTATAATCCCTATCAATAATATCTCAAAATAATTCATAAGTATTGATACATTGAAATTCAACAAAAGTACATCAAAGTTTCAAACATTCCAAGTTGAGCATTTTATCATGGAAACATAGGTGTCTCCCCTTATCTAAGTGGTTACCTTTGATCAAAATATCGTAGAGTTTAACATCCTCACTTAAGATTCACTCAAATCACTCAAGGTGTTTAAGGATATCAATAAAAGCACTCATTAGTCAATATGAAAAGTTATTACCATAAGCTTGCTTGAAAATCAAATCTCCACCACTATACATTGAGCTGATATATCAATCAAAAAGGTATTTTTGTAGGGTTGTAACGTGGCTTTGGTTAGGGGGTGTGGTCACAAGCTGAAAGAAAAGGTTAGAATCGAGATTGAATTGAAAAATTACCTAGCTAGAAAAATGACTAGTCATCAGTTGAATACAAGTTAGCTTCTTCTCAGAATATGGAATTGACACTCAAGCTCAAAAACGATGAATTACAACTAATATGTATTGAAGTACACTCTTTTTTTTTAAGAACAAGTCAAATACATAGAAGAGTAAAACTGTAACACCCTGAACCCGAGACCATTGCCGGTGTTGGACACGAGGGGTTAACAAGCCAAGTCCACATATTTTGCCCACCAATTTGACATTTCCAGTCAGGCTGGAAAACTGCGTCACCGTCGTCTTAAAAATCATATCTCGAGTTTCAAAACTCGGAAACTGGTTTCGTAAATTTTACCTGAATTTAGACTCATATATCCATCCATGGACTTATTTCTAGAATTTTTGGTCGGGCCAATTGGTACAGTTTATTAGTTAAAGTCACCCATGTTACAGGGATCGACTGCTCTGACCTTCGCGTGTTACAACTTGAATATCTCTCTGAACAGGGCTTTAATACTGGTATCGTTTGTTTCTAATGAAACTAGACTCAAAATGGAATCTGTACATATAAGGCACGACTCCTAATTCTTTCTGGATAATTTATAGTAAATTTTTAAAGTTGCGACAGGGGACCCAGAAACCGTTCTGGCCCTGTCTCACAATAGCTTTAATATCTCTTAACATGTAACTCCTATGCCCGTTTCGTTTCTTCCATATGAAAATAGACTCATCAAGGTTCATTTACATAGCTTATTCACTATTTAATACCATTCCTACAAATTTTGGTGATTTTTCACATTCACGTCACTGCAGCTGGCAGCATCTGTTTTTAAGGTAGGTCTTACCTAGTTTGTAGTCTCCATGAACCAACTAGTCTTGCCATACATAGGTTCACATATGATCATTTTAACCATACCAATGGCTGATCATGTGACCAACATTCCCATTTCCAATCCATAATCACATCATGACACCATATATATATATACAAACCGCAAATAGTCTAAGTTCGTACTTCACTTTTACGAGCCATTTTCGCATGGCCGTACACATATACATCACAACATATTTAAACCAGCAAGGGGTAGTCCTATACATGCCATTTCAAAGTTCAACCAAAAATTTATACCAAAATGGAGGCTTTGATAGTGTGGATGACTTCGACTGTAATGATCCCGAATCCGATTGCTATCGAGCACAATCTATAAAACAGAGAGCCAAAGCAACGGGGTAAGCATTTTTATGCTTAGTAAGTCTCAAGGAATAAAATCAGCTTTAATTAAAGCAATACATTCACATGGCCAAGTGCATCATTTCATTAATACACATTCACATAATCATTCTTACTTCACACTTCATCATTATATACTTTCACAAGGTATCAACCAATTCAATAGCTGAAATTGTTAGTCAATCGAGCGAATGTTGCTCAAACATGTCGACTTTCCAATGCACGATAAACATACCTTATTCTTTGGGCTTTTCGAGCGTACCAATTGAATTCATTACAGCAACCAACACTCACCTCCAGCCCAAGCTTCTTCGAATACAACCGGATATAACCACGCACGAATGCCTTCGGTCTTAGCCTGATAGAACGACTTCGCACGAATGCCTTGGTCTTAGCCCGGATGTAGCCGCTAGCACAATTGCCTTCGGTCTTAACCGGATATAATTTCCAGCAATAATGTCTTCGGGACTTAGCCCGGATATCATTCAATTGCTCATGCACACATACATCAATAATCATTAGACATTCATATTTCATTTTCGTTACTAAGGCTCAAACACAAATATAATCACTAGCATAATCGCCTTTGGGACTTAGCCCGGGTATCATTCAAATACTCATACACACATAAATCGATAATCATTACACATCCATATTTCATTTCACATAATTCAAGTAGGGTCACTTCTTGAGGACTTACCTCGGATGTTGTCGAACGGCTTTTATGGCTATTCGATCACTTTTTCCTTCCCCTTGTCCAATTGTGGCCCTCTAAGCTCTTGAGCTAATTCAAACAAATTTAATTTATTAACACCTCATTATGCTAGCTTATGGCCGGATATGACAAGGAGTTTAAATGGTCATATGCCACCCTTTAGCTTGAGTACACAATGGTCATGCACATTTTATACTACATCAAGCAATTCAATACAATTCATTCAAGCATCAAGGAAAAGCTAAGGCCATCAATCGGCTACCTAAAGCCGAACATACATGTCCAATTTGAGGCCAATTATACACTTAACACCACACAAAAGCAGCATGCATTTTACTAGTTAATGCTTTACATATTGTGGCTCAATACTTATAATACATCATCAAGCACTCATATGGCTGATTATACTTAGTCATACTTGCACCAATTCAACAATAAATTCCAAGATTTCCACATCATATGTGTACTAGGCCGAATGTACTTGCAATTTCACAAGCATTCTTCAACATTTTCTTCTTTAAACAAACATATTCATCACTTACTTCATAACCAAAACATCATGTGCAAACATATATATACATATATGTGCATGGCCGAATTTCAAGGTGTCCCTAGCCATCCAAAACACAAATTTTAACTAACATGCAAGAAGCATGAACCATGCATCATGGCCGAATACATCACAATCATGCCCCTTTCAACTTCAATCATGGTTAAACAAAAAGAAAACTCAATGTCTTACTCAAGATGGCTACAAAGAAATTTCAAGAGTAGACAATCCATCATTGCATGCATCATCATCAAGCTTCACACTTAGCATGCAATGGCTTTATCACAATATCAACTTTGACCAAATACCCCTTCCATGGCATAACAAGGATTTGAACCATGGCTAACATGAACATCAAGTTGGCAACTAAAACATGCATGAATCTCATGACACAACCTCATACATACCTTAATCTTGGTGCAAGTTTAGCCAAATCTCCTTCTAGATCTCTTCTAAACAAATAAAATGAAGCAAAAATCTCTTCTTCCCCTTAGTTTTGGCTCAAAGAAAGGATGAACAAATTTTTTCTTTCTTCCTTTACAACTCACGGCAATGGGGAGATACCACACTCACACACACATTTTTTTTCATTCTTTTCTTACCCATGCTTATTTGTTTATTATTTCTCCCTAATGCCCAACAAAACATGTTTCATGACATGTTTAGCCCATATTTCTTGGTCATGGCCGCCACCACCTATAAAAGGGAATTTGACATGCAAGTCCATTGTTTTGCATGCATGCTTTAATTAGTCATCACACATTTCCCTATCGTACTTTCAAAGTTCACTACTAAGTCCTTTCTAGTGAAATTCACCTTTATAACACTAAATCAATCATCAAAAAATGTCATACATGAGCATACACATATTATAGGCATCCAAATAAATTTTAAATTATTTTTATGCCTCGGTTTTGTGGTCCCGAAACCACATTCCGACTAGGGTCAATTTTGGGCTGTCACAAAAACATAGCTAAGCAATTAGTTCAAATCCAATCTCGACAAAAATAGGGATCAAATTAGGGGATTTCAACAATAATGGGTTATGGGCTAATATTGAGGGTAAATCAATTAATGGCTTGTTAGGCTCAAAGGGGTTCACTAAGGGTTAATTATGTAGGTAGGCTTTTGTGGAGTGAGTGGGTTAAACCTAAGTGCCTTTATCATCTTGATATATCAAATCAAATGGAGTGGTCTTGACATGCAAAATCAAGCAAGTTCTAGAATAACAAATCAATACTGATGCAGTCATAATAAAAGTGAGCATGAAAGGAATAAAATATGCTCTAAAGGCTCAAGATCTTACAAAAATTATGGCTTTTTGATGTTCAAACTTGTGACTTTCAGCTCAAGATAATACTTAAACTTAGGGAAACAACCTAAAAGTTTTTAATTCTTCAAAAATCAACTTATCATGCTTGATTCCCTAATGTCATAAAGTTTGAACAATCAATGCATAATTGCCTATGTTTTAATTCAAGACATATCAATAAAAATCATAAATTAATTAAAATTCATTCTAATAGTGATATGAGTAATTCACGTGAGAATAAGACAAAATTCAAGGATTTCTAATGATGATATAAAAGACCCCCCACACTTAAGATGTACATTGCCCTCAATGTACAAAGATAGATATATTGAAAAAGATAGATATATAATCATAAGATAGGGAGTGAAATGAAACTTCCTGAATGATGAATGAACTCCTTGAATTGGAGTTATGGAGAATAATCAGCCAAAGAAATGATGAGGGTGGAGGAGGATACTCCGGTGGTGGTAGAGGTTCATTAGTCCATAAGTCCTGCGCCAAAAGAATATTATATCTGGTGGTAGATATGGTCGTGGTCGAGTAGGATATGGCAGTCGTGGAGAACCTTTCCCAGTGGAGTTTGTAGTTCCTATGCGATGATAAGCTTTGGAGCTCTTTACAACAGTGATAGAATCAAGAACTTTTTAGGGAATATAATGAAGCATAATCACTCGTAATGAAATAGCCAAAACTAAAAATTGTAAAACTCAAGATAAAATAGTATTAAAAGGAAATAAAAAGTAATTTAAAAATATAAAGATAAAAATAAAATAGCATAATCTTTGTTCGCTTCTCCCACGCCTATGTATGTAGGCACACGACCGTGTTATTTTGATAGGCTCAACCACGGTCAGTAGTCACAGTCGTGTCACTCGCCCGTGTTACTTTGGCAGGATTGCCTACAGCCACGTCGCACGGTCGTGGCAACTTTATCGGATCCCGTGTTAGGTTAACGCTTTTGCTCTGTTTTTACACGGCCGTATCGCACGGCTACGGCACGATCGTGTACCTAGCCATGTGGTTCTGGAAATCCTGTGTTCAGTGACTCAGTTAGTGCATTAAATGTTAAAGACTAAAATTTAAAGAAGTTAACACCGGTAGTGCTTGGGGTGCCTCCTGAGAAGCGCTTGTTTATAGTCTAAGCTCGACTCTACCTTGTTGGTATATTTAGGTAACTTCGTGGAGTCGTAGCTCCTCTTTATCATCTTTGAAATTCTCACTGTTATACATTTTGAGACGATGTCCAGTTACCTTAAAAGTGCCTTGTGATGGATGACTTACCACTACTGTGCCATATGGAAACACAGTTTGTACTACGAAAAGACCTGACCATCGTGATTTAAGCTTTCCAGGAAACAATTTGAGCCTCGAGTTATATAACAGGACAAGATCTCCAACTTCAAATTGTCTTTGTTGCTTCCAATGGGTGTCGTGGCGGCGCTTCATTGCTTCCTCATATAGGTGTGAATTTTCATATGCATTGGCTTGCCACTCATCTAACTCGTTCAACTACATTAACCTGTTTTTACCTACAAGTTTGGGGTCAAGGTTTAGAAATTTTATAGCCCAGAATGGCTTGTATTCTAACTCAAATGGTAGGTGACAACTTTTCCTATAAACGAGTCTGTAAGGTGATGTTCCTATGGGAGTCTTAAAAGCAGTTCTATAAGCCCATAAAGCATCATCTACTTTCATCGTCCAATCCTTCCTGTTTAATTCTATTGTCTTTTCTAGGATACGTTTAAGCTCTCGGTTCGCTACTTTGATTTGGCCACTAGTTTGAGGGTGATAAGGGGTAGCTGTTCTATGATGGACTCTGTATTTCTTAAGGATCTTGTCAAATTGGGCGTTACAAAAATGAGTACCTCTATCATTGATAATTTCTCTAGGTGTACCAAATGGAGAGAAAAGTTTCTTAAGGAATCGTACTACTACTCTAGCATCATTAGTAGGTAAAGCTTGGGCTTCAACCCATTTGGACATATAATCAACAGCTACTAAGATGTATTTATTCCCGATTGAACTAGGGAATGGACCCATGAAATTGATACCCCAAATGTCAAATATTTCACATGAGAGCATATATGTCTGAGGCATTTAATCACGTTTGGATATATTACCTATCCTTTGACATTTGTCACAAGAAGTAACATACTTGTTGGCATCTTTGAATAGAGTGGGCCAATAAAAACCTGATTCGAGGGCTTTATGTGCGGCCTTATTTCCACCGTAATGTCCTCCAGTTGGTCCTGAGTGGCAATGTTCCAAGATTTTTAATGCTTCTGTCCTTGTAACGCATCTCCTTATGATTTGATCTGCACATTTATGGAAAAGAAAACGGTCTTCCCAGAAGTAGTTTTTCACATCAGTGAAGAATCACTTCTTTTGCTGATGTGTCAACCCTTTTGGGATAATGTTAGTAGCTAAAAAATTTGCAATATCTGCAAACCAAGGTACCTCAGAATCAGATATAGCAAAAAAATGTTCTTCAGGGAATGAATCATTTATTTCAATGTCATCTGGTTCTTTGGTACTTGAGTTTTCAAGCCTGGAGAGATGGTCAGCCACAAGATTTTTAGCTCTTTTCTTATCCTTAATCTCCAAGTCAAATTCCTGCAATAATAAGATTCATCGAATGAGTCAAGGTTTTACATCAGTTTTAGTCAAAATGTGGCAAAGAGTGGAATGGTCAGTATAAATGACAACTTTAGACAATATTAAATATGACCTAAATTTATCGAATGCAAAAACCACAGTTAGCAGCTCTTTCTCCGTGGTGGTGTAGTTTTCTTGTGCGGCTATCAAAGTCCTGCTAGTATAATAGATAGGTTGAAAATGTTTATCTCTTCGCTGTCCCAAAACTGCACCTACTGTAAAATCACTCGCATCGCACATTAGTTCAAAAGGTGAATTCTAATTAGGAGCAATTAAAATTGGAGCTTTAGTCAGTTTATCCTTTAAAATATTAAATGCTTCTAAACACTCTTGATCGAAATTAAAAGGCACATCTTTTTCTAGTAATTTAGTCAAAGGCTTAGCTATTTTAGAAAAGTCTTTAATAAATCTTCTATAAAACCCAGCATGTCCTAAGAAGCTTCTAATAGCCTTTACTGAATTAGGGGGATGTAGTTTTTCAATTGTTTCAATTTTAGATTTATCAACCTCAATCCCTCTACTAGAAATTTTATGTCCTAACACAATACCTTCTTGAACCATAAAGTGACATTTTTCCCAGTTAAGCACAAGGTTTGTTTCCTCACATCTTATTAACACTCGTTTTAAATTTTTGAGGCAAAGATGGAAAGAGTTACCGAAAATCAAGAAATCATCCATAAATACCTCCATGACATCTTCTACGAGTTCGTCAAAAAAGACCATCATGCAGTGTTGAAAAGTAGCAGGAGCATTACATAATCCAAAAGGCATTCTACGATAAGCAAACGTACCATATGGACATGTAAATGTCATCTTTTCTTGATCTTCAGGAGCTATTGGGATTTGGAAATAGCCAGAGAGCCTGTCTAAAAATAGTAGTACATGTGTCCTGACAATCTTTCCAACATTTGGTCAATGAATGGAAGGGGGAAGTGGTCTTTTCTTGTGGCATCATTTAGCTTCTTATAATCAATGCACACTCTCCAAGCTGTGATTGTCCTTGTTGGGATTAATTCATTCTTCTTATTGGCCACAACAGTCATGCCTCCTTTCTTAGGAACAACCTGCACTGGACTCACCCAAGAATTGTCAGAAATAGGATAAATAACTCCAGCATCTAAGAGTTTAATTACCTCAGCTTTAAAAACTTCCTTCATGTTGGGATTCAGTTGTCTTTGGGCTTGTAAGCATGGTTTATATTCATCTTCCATTAAAATTTTGTGGCTGTAAAAAGAAGGGCTGATCCCTTTAATGTTAGAAATTTTCCAAGCTATAGCCCTTTTATGCTCTCTTAATACTTGGAGTAATTCTCTTTTTCCTTGGGTTGTAAGTTGGATGCAATAATTACCGGTAATGTGGAATTATTTCCAAGAAATGCATATTCCAAATGATTCGGCAATTGTTTAAGTTCCAATTTGAGAGGTTCGTCAATAGAAGGTTTTTGCTTAACTTCATCTTTTACCCTAATTCCCTCATATTCTGCTATTTTTGAGGAGGTTTCATTGGGGTTTAGTTCGGTTCCTATTTCAGAATCATCATCCATCCCCTCTCCTTGGGCGAGACACAGTTCCATCGTGTCCTTGTGTACGATTTCCTGAAAAGAATCTTGAGCAGTTCCATCGTGTCCTTGTGTACGATTTCCTGAAAAGAATCTTGAGTAGTATGATCAATAGAGTCGATAAAATAACATAAGTCATCCTGTTCTCTAGAAAATCTCATAACATCATAAATTTTAAAAATAATCTCTTTGTCACCTACTCTAAGTACTAATTTACCATCACCCACATCAATTACAGCCCTAGCAGTGGCTAAAAATGGCCGACCTAAGATGAAAGGCTCCTCAACATCTTCATCCATGTCAAGCACAACGAAATCAATAGGGAATATAAATTTATCTACTTTTACAAGTACGTCCTCTATAATTCCCCTAGGATATTTAACAAATCTATCAGGTAATTGAATACTCATCCTAGTGGGTTTAGGTTCCCCAAGACCAAGTTGTTTAAAGATTTTATATGGCATCAAATTAATGTTGGTGCCTAAATCAGCTAGTGCTTTATCAACATTCAAACTACCAATTGAGTAGGGAATGGTAAAACTTTCTGGATCTTTCAGTTCGGTTGGCAGTTTTTTCTGGAGTATGGCTGCACTCTTCATTAAGTTCTACTGTAGATAAGTCTTCAAACTTCCTTTTATTTGTTAGAATCTCCTTTAAAAATTTTGCATATGTAGGCATCTGCGATATAGCTTCAACAAAAGGTAAGTTAATATGCAGTTGTTTAAAAAGTTTAAGAAATTTACCGAATTATGCATCCATGCGGTCCTTCTTCGACTTTGCTGGGTATGGGATTGGTGGTTTATATTCTTTTGGCATTAGATTGTCATTGTTTTCAGGCTTGACCTCTTTTCTTTCAACTTCTTGTGGTGGCTTCTTTTCAGATTCAGCAAACACTTTCCTACTCCTTAGTGTAACTGTTTTCATATGCTCTTTTGGGTTGGGTTCAGTGTTACTTGGCAGGCTACCTTGTGGTCGTTCAGATATCAATTTAGCGAGCTAACCTATCTGAGTTTGGAGCTCTTGGATTGATGCTTGTTGATTCTTAAGTGCTGTCTCAGTATTCTAGAAACGAGTTTCTGACACCGAGATAAATTTTGTTAACATTTCCGCAAGGTTCGGTTTCTTTTCCTGCTGGTAAGGTGGTTGTTGAAAACCCAGAGGATGTTGTGGCCTTTGATTTCCTTGTCTGCCATACGAGAAATTGGGATGATTCCTCCAACCTGCATTTACTATACAGGTTATTTTGGGGTCTAAAGTTATTGTTACGCATATATTGGACTTGTTCCTCCTTGATGCTAGCGTTGAAGGGTTGATATTCTGTGCATGCTCCTCCTCCATTCGAATCACACCTCATAACTAGATGTACCCAAATAGAACCACACAAACCGTAAATCTTTTTATTTAAGAGTTCTACTTGGTTAGATAGTAGAATAACCGCATCGAGATTGAAAACACTGACTGTTTTCGTCGGCTTTGTTCTCATAACTTGCCACTGATAGTTATCTAGTGAAATCTCCTCAATAAATTTGTAAGCCACCTCAGATGTCTTATTATTGATAGTTTCACCAGCGGCTGCGTCAATCATCTGCCGAGTCGAAGGGTTCAGACCATTGTGAAACATTTGGACCTATAGCCAGAATGGTAACCCATGGTGAGGGCATCTTCGCAAAAGGTCTTTGTATCTATCCCTTGCATCGTAAACTCTTTCTAAATCCATCTGCATAAAAGAGGAGATATCATTACGTAATTTGGCTATTTTAGCCAGCAGAAAATATTTTAATAAAAACTTTTCAGTCATTTGTTCCCAAGTAGTGATTGACCCTCGTGGTAACGAGTTCAACCACTGTTTAGCTTTGTTTCTCAACAAAAAAGGAATAACCGAAGGCGAATGGTGTCATCAGAAACGCCATTAATTTTAAAAGTGTCGCAAAACTCTAAGAAATTTGTCAAGTGAGCATTTGGATCCTCATCTTGCAAACCATCAAACTGAACAAACTATTGTATCATTGGAATGGTGTTAGGTTTCAGTTCAAAAGTATTTGCAGCAACAGCAGGCCTAACTATGCTCAATTCAGTTCCTGTTAAAGAAGGTTTAGCATAATCATACTTAGTACGCGGAGCAGGATTCTGATTAGTAGTAATCGCAGGAGGTAGCGGATTTTCTTGGTTTTCAGCCATCTCCTCAATTGTGGTTGAAGTATCGTCCTCTTGCTCTTCCTTTGTGTATCGTAAGCTTCGCCTTATTTCTCTTCAGTTTCTGTGAACTGTGCGGTCGATCTCATCTTCAAAAATTAGTGGTCCTGACGGATTTCTTCTGGTCATAAACTAGAAAAACCTGTCAGAAGAAAATAAATGAAGAATTAGAAAAGAAAATAAAAAAATAATTTGCAATAAAAGTAAAATGGCTAAAGTAATAAAAATTAAGTGTTCCTAATATCCTAGTTCCCCGGCAATAGCGCTAAAAACTTGGTACGTGATATTCGCAACAATTTTTAAAGATTTATGAATGAATCGTCCTTGAGACTAACTTATTATCATGATTAAGGCAAGTGTACCTATTGAACAGTAGTATAGTTCAGCAAGACTGGATTTGTCGAACCCAAAGGAACCACGAGTTCTAGTATTTACTTCCTTTTTATTATCTAGCCTAAAAATTAGGATGTTTGGTTATCTAAACTAAGAATGCACAGAAAAAAATTTGGGAAAATACTTTTTAGAAACTTCAATTGATTAAGACAATACCTAAGGAAAAATCCACCTAGACTTCACTCATTATTTGACTCTGAATCAGACGATTTATTCATTTGACTTGATCCGTAGAAATCCCTAAGTTATATTATTATCTCTCTCAAGACTAACAACATCTAACCCTAGGTTGAATAATCAAAATATCTTTCTAATTAACACCCTAGAATTGTGTTATCTCGATCTATGAATTCCCTTATTAGGTTTCACCTTAATCCGGCAAAATCTTGTCACCCTATCTCTAGGCGCACAATCAACTCCAATTAATTATGACAATTTTACTCTTAGACAGGGTCTATTCCTTCTCTGAACAAGAGCATTAACTTGAATCAAAATCCTGGAATATTAAAATAAGAATTAAGAACACATAATTAAGAACAAGTCAAATATTTATCATACAACTCAGATAATAATAACAAGATCTGTCTTAAGTTTCATTCCCCTTAGGTATTTAGGGGGTTTAGTTCATACTCATGAAAGAAAATATCTCAAAAGCATAAAGATAACAAAACATAAGAAAACCCAAAAACTTCTAAAGGAACTTGAAGGGAGATCTTCAGTCTTGATGATGAATCCGGCTTCTGAGAAGGATCAATCCGCTTTCCTTGAGTAATTCCTTGCTTCCTACTCTGTGTCCCCCTTCTAAGTGCCTCATCAGGTGTTTAAATAGGCTTTATAATTCCTAAGAGCTCCCAAAATTGGCCTTCTCCAAATAGGGTTATACTTGGGCTCGGCAGGGACATGCCTGTGTGACACACCTATGTGCGATTACTCTAGCCCGTGGTCAAGGCTGTTGAATAGGCACTGGTGTGTAGTCTACTCGTGTAAGTCGTGCTTCAATCCTGCCAAAGGCACACGGCCGTGTGACACGCCCGTGTGAGAAATTCTAGGCCGAGTTGATTTCCTACGTGGGTCCATTTTCTCCGTTTTTGACACGTTTCTCTCTCTTTTTACTCTCCTATGCTCACTTAAGTATAAAACATGAAATTAAAGGATTAGGAGCATCGAATTCACCAAATCTAAGGAGAAATCATCCATAAATGTGCTAAGCATGGGATAAAATATGTATAAATTACAATTTATCAGTGGTCCTGAAACCACCATTCCAAATAGGGTCTAGATTGGGCTGTTACAACTCTCTCCCCTTAGGGATTTTCATCCCCGAAAATCTTTCCCGTAAATAGGTTTGGATAATGTTCTTTCATTTCATTCTCTGTCTCCCACGTTGCCTCTTCAACTCTGTGTCTATGCCACAGTACTTTCACTAACAGAATTTTCTTATTTCACAATTCTTTAACCTCGCAAGCCAGAATGCAAATCGGTTCCTCCTCATATGTCATATCAAATTTAATCTCAATTTTTGATGGATTAATCACATGTGAGGGATCGTATCAATATCTACGAAGCATCGAAACATGGAATACATTATGGATCTTTTCTAACTCAGGTGGCAACATTAGTCTGTATGCAAACGTCCCGATACGCTCTATAATCTCATACGGCCCAATAAATCTCGGACTCAATTTGCCTTTATGACCGAATCTGAGTATTTTCTTCCATGGTGATACTTTCAAAAATACTTTGTCCTGATTCTGAAACTTTATATCTTTCCTTTCAAATCTGCATACGATTTCTGACAATCTGATGCTGTTCTTAGACTTTCACGAACGACTTTCACTTTTTTTTAGTCTTTCTAATCAAATCTACCCCGTGTATCTTGTTTTTAGCTTGGCTATAATCAAACCATCATCAAACATAACCATATGCGCATTCATTGTAACACCCCTACTCGTAAACATCACAGGAAAAGGTTATGAGGTGTTACCGGACTTGTAAGTCACTTCAGAACAATCATACATCAAAAACCATCTCATTTAAATAATATAAATCATTCATATTCAGTATGAATTTAAAACAAGCATAAAAAGTCTAAATCATGCATTTGGGACCAAATTGATAACATATGAAAGATTCAAAACTTAGAAAATTTTTAACTTCTCAAAGGTCACACGCTTGTGTGAATAGGCCGTGTGCCTCACACGGAATTAGACACGTCTGTGTGTCTAAGCCGTGGTGAAATAGGGCATACATACTAACTTGTCCACACGGCCTCAAGACACGCCCATGTGCCAGGCCGTGTGAAAATTAGGTAGGCTACTGACTTGGCCACACTGCCGACCACACGCCTGTGTGCCAGCCCATGTGACACACACGACCAATAGAAATACTCGTGTGTCTAGGCTGTGTCAAAACAAGAGGGTGTACTGACTTTAATTCGTAGGGTATCCCAAAGGACACACGGCCGTGTAACGTGACTGTGTGTCACACACGGTTGAGACACACGCCGGTGTCTCTGCTCTTGTGGACAAAAATAGGCCATTTTTGAATGGCCAACTTGCCACCGCAATTGGGTCAAACCTACAAGAACCAAACCAAGCATATATACAAACAACTTCAGCCAATTTCTATACCAAACCATACATCATTCAAGCTATAACATTATCAACCATTTACATGCTTATAAACTCAACTCAACTGTGCCAAGACATAATACCAAATCATATCACACATATGGTGTCATAATCTTTAAACTCATGACCAAATCTCATACCAAAACTTGCCAAACTTACCATTTCTCTTAGTCATTCATAAACACATCAAATAGTTCATCTTGCATCACATTTCATATACCAAAATAAAAACATAAACACAACCATATCAAGCCATATCACATGGATAAATAATAAACATTACAAATCCTATCCAAAGTACTTCTAGCCTATACATGCCGTACTTTACTATATACAATTTCAAAAGTTACCAAAATGATATTCGATACTGTGGTGACGATCCTCGACAATGCTCGAGCTCACAGCAGCTTTGATATCTATAAAACAATGCAAACACACACAAAGTAAGCTTTCAAAAGCTTAGTAAGCTCGTACTAAATATCATCAACATCTTATAAAATATAAAGTATCAACACATAAACACTTATTAGTTCTCAATTCATCTATCAATTCTATGCCAACATAATTCATATGTTTATATCAATCCACGAACTTCATATACATAATATCATCTAATACATAGGTATCGTACATACCTAAACTTTCCCGTATTTATTCATTTTTCATTCTCATCTCTCGTCCAAATATTTTAAAACTTTCCGAAGATTATTCATGCTTTAAGCATCCGCACACTTAGTGCTTTAAGGTTTACCCAAAGATAGAACGATTCCACACACTTAATGCCATCTCAATTAAGTGAAACTATCTCTGTATCGCACACTTAGTGCCTCGTACAGCCGAAACTATACCATTTCGCACACTTAGTGCTATTTATAGCTGAAGCTATTTTGAATTGCACACTTAGCGCCAAATGTAGTTGATTTATCATCATATTCAATCCAAATCAAATATATACACAATTTATGTATAATCAAAGATCAAAATATACTAGTAACATCATTTATCATGTACGAACTTACCTCGTACTCGGAATTGTTGATTTGAATCGTCTACTCGATTATCTTCGACTTTCCTCGGTCTATATTGGAATTCCTCTTTTATTGATCTATATGTATTCAAAATTAACCCTTTTATTCACCAAGTGATTCAATTCAATCCACAAACATACATTTAGGGAATTTTACAATTTAACCCTCATATTTTCACATTTTGACACTTTAGTCCCTAATTCACAAAATCACAAAATACACATAATTTGCATATAATCATGCTTGGCTGAATTCTCCTAGTACTCATACTAGTCCACACATTTCATTTATTTCACATTTTAGTCCTTCAATTTACAAATTTCACAATTTAGCCCATTTTACTCAAAATCACCAAAAATTCAAAGACAAAATATATCAACCCAACATATATCTTTTATTTTCAAACAACTAACATCAAGCTCATAATTTCATCAATGGCACATTTCAAAATCATCAAAAAAATCAGAATTTGTGACATGGGCTTGATAGTAATCGAAGCAACGATTACAAAAACGTAGAAATTATCAAAAATCAAAACAAAAACATACCTAAATCAAAGCTTGCAAATGCCAAACCCTAGCTATTCTTTTCTCTTTTCTTTTTCTTGTATTTTCGGCCAAGGATGATATAAATAAGATGATTTTTAACTTTGGTTTTAACTAAAATAACATTAATATGCTTTTTACCAATTTAACCTTATTATAATTCATTAAAATTCCACCAACTAATGCCCTTTTATGTCATTTAATTCATTCAATCATCAAATAACCTCATAAGGACCTCACAATCATAAAGCCAAATCAAATAAGCACTTTTAACAAATAGCATACAACTTTTACATTTTACACGATTAGGTCCTTTTTCAAAATTAAGCATACAAACATTCAAATTTTCATACGAGACTTTCACACATGCTCATTCACATATCATAAACACGGAGAATAATATAAATATTTTTTTGACTCGAATATGTGGTCCCAAAACCACTATTCTGACTAGGGCTTAAACCAGACTATTACATTCATTGCACGCAAAGCAAACAATGATTTTCGGCTTAGAGCATCAGCAATAACATTAGCCTGTCCCGGATGGTAATCAATCACAAGCTCGTTATATTTTAACAGCTCTAACCATCAACGCTGTCTCAAATTCAAATCTTTCTGAGTCATCAAATATTTTAGGCTTTTGTGATCAGAATAAACATGACATTTCTTACCGAACAGATAGTGACGCCACATTTTCAATGCAAATACAATAGCTGCAAATTCTAGGTCGTGTGTCAAACATTTCTTTTCATGTGGCTTTAACTGTCTCGAGGCATAAGCTATAACTTTGCCTTTCTGCATCAAAACACAACCCAAACCATTTAAAAATGCATCACTATAGATAAAAAAATTCTTTACCTGATTATGGCTGAACTGGTACTGGATCTTCGGTCAAAAGGGCTTTCAACTGATCAAAACTTTTCTGACATTTTTTTTACTACTCAAACTTAACATCTTTCTGTAACAGCTTCATCATCGAGGTTGCAATCATAGAGAAACCTTTCATGAACCGTCTCTAATAACTAGCAAGTCCTAGAAAACTTCAGACTTCAGAATCATTTCTCAGATGTTTCCAATCAAGTCTAGCCAAAATCTTACTCGGATCAACCTGAATATCCAATGCTGATACAACATGTCCCAGAAAACTGATTTCACGTAACCAAAACTCACATTTGCTGAACATTTCATACAATTGTTTATCTCGCAAAGTCTGTAACACAAGTCTCAGATGTTCAGCATGCTCAGTTTCATCACGGAAATAGATCAAAATGTTATCTATGAACACAACCACAAATCAATCCAGATACTATCTGAAGATCTAGTTTATCAAATCCATAAAAACAACAGGTGCATTAATAAATTCGAAAGGCATAACCATAAACTCATAATGTTTGTACCTCATTCGGAACGCAGTCTTTGGCACATCGGAGTCTTTAATTCGCAACTAATAGTAACCTGATTTCAAATCTATCTTTGAAAGCACTGTAACCCCTTTCAGCTAATCAAACAGGTCATCAATCCGTGAAAACGAATATTTATTCTTTATAATCACCTTATTGAGTTCTCTATAGTCAATACACATTCTCATAATTCCATCTTTCTTTTTCACAAATAAAACTGGTGCACCCAGAGAGAGAAACTCTGTCGTGCAAAACCTCTATCTGTCAACTCTAGCAACTGAGTTTTTAGTTCTTTTAATTCAGTAGGTGCCATTTTGTACAGAGCTATCAATATCAAAGTCGTCCTCAGCACTATCTCAATACCAAACTCTACTTCTCAAATATGTGGTAAACCTAGAAATTCTTCAGGAAACACATCCGAATCCTCGCACACAGCTGGTACTGATTCAATGTTTCTTTCGGTCACTTTATTATCAAGCACAAATGTAAAGTAAGCTTCACAACTCTTTCTCACATATTTCAAAGCTAGCATCAAAGATATCACTGCCGGTAAACCATTCAGATCATTAAACTTAATCCGAGTAATCTCATCATTTTGGCAACTCAAATAAATAGTCTTTTATTTGCAATTTACAATAGCATTGTGCAAAGTCAACCAATCCATACTCTAAACTCTTCGAATGATATCATCATCAAATCAACCAGAATACATGAATCTCAAATCATCAACAGACAATTCTTACACATTTTATCAACCAAAACACACCGGCCTAAAGGGGTTCGATATTCCAATCACAAACTTAGCAGACTCTACAGGAAAAGTCTTACTGGATATTAATGTCTCACATACATAAGAATGAGTCAAATCAGAATCAATTAATGCAATGGCATTAGTATCATAGAGAGTGAATATACCAGTAATATCATCTGGGGTTGAAATCTCCTCACGAGGGTGAATAGCATAAGCTCTAACAGGTGCACAAGCCTCAGATTGAACTGTTGTGTCTTTAGTTCCTCTCTGAATGCTACTCATATTTCCTATATTTCTAGGAGATCTTGTAACACCTCGAACCCGAGACCGTTGCCGGAGTCGAACACGAGGTGTTAACAGACTTCAAACCACTTATTAAAAATTTCCCAGACAAGCTGCCAATCTGCGTACTAGTCGCTTCAAAAATCATATCTTGAGTTCTGAAACTCGAAATCCAGTTCCGTAAACTTTCCCCTCAACTAGACTCCTATATCTATATGGTAGAATTTTTTTAGAATTTTTGGTTGGGCCAATTGGTACAGTTTATTAGTTAAAGTCACCCCTATTTCAGGGTTCGACTACTCTGACCTTCATGCATTACGACTTAGATATTTCCCTTTACAGAGCTTCAATGCTTATGCCGATTGTTTCTAATGAAACTAGACTCAAAAGGGAATCTATACATATAAGGCATTACTTCTAATTGTCTCTGATTAATTTATGGTGAATTTCTAAAGTCGGAACAGGGGATCCAGAATTCGCTCTGGCCCTGTTTCACAAGAGTTTAATTATCTCCTAACATACAGCTCATATGGTTGTTTCGTTTCTTCCATATGAAAATAGACTCATCAAGCTTCGATTACATAATTTATTCCTTATTTAATTCCATCCCTACTATTTTTAGTGATTTTTTTCAATCTCACATCACTGCTGCTACCAGCATCTGTTACTAAAGCAAACTATGCCTATTTTGTGATTTTTCCTTAATCTAACTAATAATTCATCATACATATCATGAATTTAACACCGAGAATAATCAGCCGTGACAACATTATCAAACCAATTCTTTTACTAAGACTTATGACGAAGTATCATAGGACCAAAATTCAACTTAATATTTATGCCATTTTCGCATGGCTAAAGTTTACATACCAAAGTTCAACAAAACATAATAGCCTATACATGCCGAAATGTTCTCCTAGACCAACTAAGAAGAAGATACCCCAAAAAGTTGCAATCCAGTGTGATGACTTAGATGACGGTCCGAGCACGCAAAAAGACGAGTCCAAGGAACCTAAAATAGGTGACAAGCAAACACCGAATGAGTATATAACTCAGTAAGTCATAAGCAATGCACTACCATCCATTAATAACATTATCACAAGAGGAAACAAAATGGAACGAGGCTAATTACTCCATCCAAACCGAACTATACCATAGTTCCTTAGACCTTCGATTCAATCTCATACCAAGTTACACATTCACATTCCATATACTAATCAATAGGATATTTGAGGCATTTTATACATCATTTTGTTTTCGTTACAATCATACAACTAAATGACCTTTCACTTATTCCACGATAATTCTTATGTACGTGACTTCAATTAAAATTGTCACATAGGTTCAAAACTTACCAAGCTCAACTCCAAATATAAACATAGCGCCTATTAGCCATGAACTCAAGGTACTTACCCGATCCGCTGTCCGTGATCAACTCAATAATGTCGCACACTCAAGGTCAATAGTGATTCAAAAGCATATAGTGAGTCCGCACACTTAGTGCTATATAATCAACTCGCACACTTAGTGCTATATAATCAAACTCGCACACTTAGTGCTGTACAAATTTTAAACCCGCACACTTAGTGCCAATCTCATGATCATAAATGTTTATACCCGCACACTTAGTGCCAAAATCAACAACTCAATACATCTCACCTCTTTTCTTTTCATTCAGTACTTTCATCACCACATACATACATGTATAAAAATTTATCATTCCTTTCGGCATAATTACATAGACATTATGTCTATTTAAATCAATACAAAATATATGCTTAGTGACTTACCTTGTGTTGGGTAAAATAGTTCCAAGTCGGCTACTCGATGACCTTCGTCTTTCCCTTGCTTGATTCTCCTCCTTTAACTCCTTGAGCTTAATCTAGAGGACCACCTTGGCTGAATCTTCCTTCTTCCCCTTCCTCTAGTTACGGCAATTGCAAAAGAAAGAAAACATGAACACTCCTTCTTCTTCTCAAGTCACGGCAATGGAGAAGAGAGATGAGCATTTTTTTTTCTTTTTCCTTCTTTTACTAACATTATTTTATTTCCAATAACCCAATTTCTTATTATAATATCTAATTAAACATATGTATTGCCCATCAACATTCCATCTTGGCCGGCCACTATAAAGAAATTGGGCAACTTGACATGCAAGTCCACCTTTGTGTTAACATGCACTAATAAGCCATTTAAAATTAGCCTATCATATTTCACTATGTCTCATATTTATCCCTATTTAATAATTTCTCATGCAATTGGCAAAATTAGAGAATGAAACTTCCACATACTCATGTACACACATAATAAGCATAGAATATAGCAATTAATTATTTTTATGACTCGGTTTTGTGGTCCCGAAACCACTTCCTGACTAGGGTCACACTAGGGCTGACATAGATCTACCCTTGGCTAAAGTGTTACTCAATCTTAAATTTTGCATAATCCCTTGCTCAAACGACTTAGAACAATCTTGGATAAAGTGATCTAAGGATCCACATCTGAAACAAGCTTGATTATTTAATCTACAAATACCCGAATATCTTTTACCACAACATTTGCACTTAGGTCGATCAGATCTGACATTTTCAACACTAACAATCGAAGTAGTTGAAGCTCTAAAGTTTGAATGTGATCTAGTACAATCTCTACTCGAGTTTCCCATATTAGCTTTTGAATGGCTATAATCATCTCGAATTTCTTTGATGTAGATTGAAATGATTTACCTGATGATCTCTCACATAAATCTCTGGCTTCAAAATTATCTTTTCTTTTCTTTTCATTTTCTATAACTTGGGAAATTAAAGGAACTTGAGGGGGTGGAGGTTGTTGAGCAGTCTGATTAATTTGAACGAACTCCGTGAACCACTCATTCATTAATTGGAAGAAGGCTTGATTAGCTTCCCCCTCTATACTACTTGAAATCGGCCTAAAATCAGCCAACGCTGCCCCCTGAGCAGAAGCGAGCGCATTATCTTCTACGTCATGAATTACGGCTCGGTCGAGATCCATTTACTATACAAAAACACATTTTCAAATGTCAGGAGTCGTCACTGATAAACTAAAATTTATACATATTTTACCCCATGTTTAATGCATTTTATGGATGATTTTCCATTAGAATTGGTGAATTCAATGCTCCTAATGCTTTAATTTCATGTTTTATACTTAGAAGAGCATAGGAGAGCAAAAGGAACGAGAAACGGGCCAAAGTACGAAATCAACACGGCCTGGACCGCCTCACATAGGCAAACCACACGGCTGTGTCAATTTGGCAAGCTCGAGCACGGCCT
Organism: Gossypium arboreum; assembly: GCF_025698485.1. Taxonomy (NCBI): domain Eukaryota; kingdom Viridiplantae; phylum Streptophyta; class Magnoliopsida; order Malvales; family Malvaceae; genus Gossypium; species Gossypium arboreum. The sequence goes on from NC_069076.1 coordinate 11,088,475, forward strand.
GAAGTAATCGAACATAGGCGTGTCACATGGGCGTGTCCATGCTGAGCCTAAGTTGAGTCCAATTCAGAAAAGGCTAATTTTGAGGGCTCTTAGGCATTTCAAAGCCTATAAATACACCCTAGAGGAGGAAAGAAAGACACACGGAGAATAGGGGGTAAGGAATTACTCCAAGGAAGCCGATTGATCCATCTCAGAAGCCGGATTCATCATCAAGACTGAAGATTTCTCCTTAATTTCCCCTCAGGAGATTTGGGTTTTCTTCATGTTTTGTATTCTTTATCATTCTATGATGTTTTCTTATTTACTTATGAACTAAATCCCCTAAATACCTAAGGGGAATGAAACCTAAGACGAATCTTGTTATTATTTTCTAAATCGTATGATAAATATTTAACTTGTTTGTAATTATGTGTTCTTAATTCTTGTTTTGATATCCTAGGATACTGATTCAAGATAAGCTCTTATTCGGAGGAGGAATAGACCCTGCCTAAGAGTACATTTACGATAATTAAGCGGAGTTGATTGCGCGCCTAGAAATAGGGTGACAAGATTTTTTCGAATTAGGATGAAACCTAATAAAGGGATCCATAAATCGAGTTAATGCAACCCTAGAGTGTTAATTGGAGAAAAGTCTCGATTATTCAATCTAGGGATTAGGCGTTATTAGTCTTGAATATGGATAATAACATAACTTAGAGATCTCTACGGAACAAGTTGAATGAATAAATCATCCGGTTCGGAGCCAGAATAACAAGTAAAGTCTAGGTGGATTTTTCCATAGGTATTGTCTTAAGTCAACCGATTTTCCCCAAAATCAATTCCCCAATTCTTTTCTCTGTGAGTTCTTAGTTTAGATAATTAGTTAATTAAAGCAAAAACCTCTTTATTCTTAGGCTAGATAATAAAAAGATAGTCACTACTAGTACTTTTAGTTCCTTTGGGTTTGACAATCCGGTCTTGCTAAAACTATACTACTATTCGATAGGTACACTTGCCTTCATCGCGATAATAGTTAGTTCAAGAATGAGTAATTATAAATATTTAAAACCTATCACGAAATCACGCGATCAAGTTTTTGGCGCCGTTGCCGGGGAACTAAGATATTAAGAACGCTCAATTTTTATTACTTTAGCCATTTATTTTTCTTGCAATTTAATTTAATTTTTTTATTATTATTTATTAATTTAGTTTTTTCCTCTCTTGGTAGGTTTTTATAGTTTATGACTAGAAGAAACCTGTCAGGACCATTACTTTTTGACGAAGAAATCGATCGTCCAGTTTGCATAAATCAAAGAGAAATAAGGCGAAGTTTACAATACACAGAGAACGAGTAAGAAGACGATACTCAACCCCCAACCAAAGAGATGGCTGAAAACCAAGGCAATCAGCTACCTCCTGCAATTGCGGCTAATCAAAATCTTGCTCCACGCACTATGTATGATTATGCTAAACCTTCTTTAACAGGAACTGAATCAAGCATAGTTAGACCTGCTGTAGCTGCAAATACTTTTGAACTAAAACCTAACACTATTCAAATGATACAACAATTTGTTCAGTTTGATAGTTTGCAGGATAAGGACCCCAACGCTCATTTAGCCAAATTTTTGGAACTATGTGATACATTTAAAATCAATGGTGTTTCTGATGATGCCATACGTCTTCGGTTGTTTCCGTTTTCATTGAGGAATAAAGCTAAACAGTGGTTGAACTCGTTGCCACGAGGGTCAATTACTACTTGGGAACAAATGACTGAAAAATTCTTACTCAAATATTTTTTGCCAGCTAAAACGGCTAAATTACGTAATGATATCTCTTCTTTTGTGCAGATGGATTTAGAAACACTCTACTATGATGGGAGAGATACAAGGACTTATTGAGAAGGGGCCCTCACCATGGGTTACCGCTTTGGCTCCAAGTACAAACATTCCACAATGGTCTGAATCCTTCGACTCGGCAAATGGTTGATGCAGCTGCTGGCAGAACCATCAACAATAAAACACCTGAAGATGCCTATGTATTTTTTGAGGAGATGTCACTAAATAACTATTAGTGGCAAGTCATGAGGACAAAGCAAAAGAAAATAGCCGGCATGTATAACGTCGATTCGGTCACCATGCTCTCTAATCAGGTAGAACTATTAAATAAAAAGATTGATGGTTTTCTTAGTTCTTTACAGGTTCACCCAGTAATGTAGTGCGAAGCAAGTAGCGGTGGAACAAGCCATTCAGAATACCAACCTTATGGCCACAACATGGATAACGAGCTATTGAATTATATGGGTAATAATTCTCGATCTCAAAACAATTCATATAGTAACAGTTACAATGCAGGTTGGAGGAACCATCCCAATTTCTCGTGGGGAGGTCAAGGAAATCAAAGACCACGCAGCCTCTTGGCTACCAGCAATCACGCTACCAACAGGAAAAGAAGCTGAACCTTGAAGAGATGCTCTCAAAGTTTATATCGGTGTCAGAAACTCATTTTTAGAACATTGAGATAGCAATTAAAAATCAACAAGCATCGATCCAAGGGCTCGAAACTCAGATAGGCTAGGTTTCCAAATTAATCTCCGAACGACAATAAGGTAGTTTGCCAAGTAATATTGAACCTAACCCAAGGGAACATTTCAACACAATTAATATTCAAGATGACGAAGGAGTCGGTGAGCCTGAACCGGAATTGAGATAAGAAACTGTGGTAAGCAAAGGTTAAGGTGAGGTAGATCAAAATACAAACAAATCGATGAATGTTGAATATAAACCTCATGTGCCATACCCCAACACGACAAGGAAAGACCGCTCAGATGAACAATTTGGTAAATTCCTTAAACTCTTAAAAAAACTACATATTAACTTGCCGTTTATTGAAGCCTTATCACAGATGCCAAACGCAATGAAATTCCTAAAAGAGCTTTTAGCAAATAAGCGAAAGTTGGACGAGGCGTCGTATGTAGAGCTAAACGCAGTGTGCTCAACTATTCTAAAAAATAAGCTACCAAACAAACTAAAAGATCTAGGGAGTTTTACGATTCTTTGCTTAATTTTTCTAGTTTAGATGTTAATAATGCATTAGCTGATTTAGTGGCTAGTATCAACGTCATGCCTTATAAAATGTTTAAGCAACTAGGTCTCGGGAAACCTAAACAGACTAGTATGAGCATTCAATTAGCAGACAAAACTATAAGATTTCCAAGGGGTATTATTGAAGATGTGCTAGTCAAAATCAATAAATTTATATTTCTCGTTGACTTCATTGTTTTAAACATAGAGGAGGATAGCAACACCCCTTTAATTCTAGGAAGGCCCTTTTTAGTAACTCTTAAAACAATTATTGATGTTGGCATAGGTGAGCTCACGCATCGCGTAGGAGACGAAACACCCACCCTTCAAGCTCGCAATTCTAACAACACATCAGAAATTGAAGGTGATCGTCTAAACCATTCTATTAAAACTGACCACATGATACAACCCACTTTGCAGGAGATAAGTCTGAAGGAAGTACATGAGCCACTCTCAAACAATAGTAAAGGATCTATTCATGAAGAAAGAAGGTTGTAAATAGAGAAGCTAGATGAATGGCAAACACATAAACCGATAACACACGATAAACTGAAACTACGCCAGAACGAGCCCGATACCTCTCCAAATCAACTTAAGGTTGGTGATAAAGTCTTATTAGATGCCACAGATGCCCACATTGTCACTACCACATCAACTGAAGAAATCCCTTTTACGGTACTCAGCATTTTTCCATTTGGTACGGTGGAGGTGAGTCATCCCAAGTTTGGCACTTTTAAGGTAAACAACACTCGTTTAAAACCTTATTTTGATGAGACTGATAGCAGGAAAGAAGAGTATAAACTCCTCGAACCACCATGATCATTCAACAGAGAGGTAAGTCAAGCTTAGACTATAAATAAGCACTTCTCGGGAGGCAACCTGAGCACTGACTGTATTAACTTCTTTAAAAATTTAGTCTTCAACACCTAACTTACTAATGGAGCTTCTAAATACAGGTTTTCCACAGAGACACGGCCAAGCACACGGGTGTGCTTATGGCCGTGTGAAAACAGGGCAAGGAATTCCCCAAACGCGGGCTACGATAAAATGCCACGCCGTGTGATATGGCAGTGGTCGAGCCTACCAAAACAACACAGGCGTTCGACACGCCCGTGTGCGAGAACCGTGGTCGAACCTGTTAAAATAGCAGTGGCGTATGACACGCTCGTGTCTAACACCCGTGGTCGAACCTGTTAAATTAACACGGGCAGGGGCTTGAATACACGTGCGTGGGAGAAGCGAACAACGCCAGACACGACCATGTGTACCCACACGCCCACACAACACGGGCGTGCACGAAATGTTAGATGCACCCAAATTCAAAATTCGTGAATCGTACCGGCAAAAATTGGGGAACACGGGCGTGTTCCCTGACCGTGTGGACCAAAATCTATAAATACCTTGCACTATTCACTTTCTTCCTCATTCAAAAACCCTAACCCTAGCCACTGCAACTCCACACGACCTCCTTGCCAAGCCCGTACACCGCCTCCAACTTCATTTTTGACGCTCAATCTCTCTCCCCTAGCGTTTGTTTACTCCTTACACCTCTATCTTACTTATTTCTAATGTTTAGTATCAACATAATCTTCATATATTTTGAACTGTTTTCCATTTTGCTTATTATTTAGTTTGCATTCTTAGGTTAGTTATCATACATTTCGTATTACATCGAGTTATTAGGAAAACCTCATACCCATAACTTTACTATGCTTATTCTCATGATATTTCCATGCCAATGTCTATCATTTAATTTGCATTCTTCGATTATTTATCATACATCTCATGTGAAAACAATTTGTTAGGAAAGTCTCACTCTTTTGTCATACACATGCCATTACTATGACCATTTTCATGCCATTGCAATGATAACGTCACGAAATTATTATGTTTGGTTGTGGTTGAAATTCTGCTTTTTATTTGAAAATTGTATTCGTTTTACTTTGAACACTCATTAAAATGACTTGATGATTCAAATCGCAGGTACCATGTCGTCTTCGCGAGGAAAGAAAACCGCCGTGCCTGCCTTGAAGAAGAGAAAGGGAGCATCATCTTTCGCGGGTCCAACCACGGAGATTCTTCACCTTCTCCTGCAGTTCCCTTGAGGGCCCCAAGAAGTGCTTTTCCAAATACTTTGGCCCGAACCCTAATTGTGGGGCACTGCATCAACTGAGCTGCTGTAGAACAAGTTCAGTTGGCTGATTCGATTCGAGCCCTCCTAACTACTGACCCTTGGGAGCTATTCTTTGGGATTATTGAGCCAACGTACCTTGAGCTCACGATGGAACTATGCTCAAAATTTCATCTTCAGACTGTAATGACGAACTGCGATGATCCTGGCACAGTCCAATTTTACCTAGGCGGATTAATCCGCCAGCTAAGCATCCCAGAGTTCAGTGCTACGCTAGGTTTATACACAGAGGAGTTCAAGGAAGGGAATGAGACACCCTCAATCGTCACATACACTTCTCATCCTCGAAGTGCTGGCACACTTTGGCCCCTAGCGCAGCCTCCTACAATCCTAGCCACTCCAAGGCATCAATTCTTCCACCATCCCTGAGGTATTTACACGTTATTTTAGCTCACACAATTACAGGGAGGCGAGAGAGCACTGGTATCGTCAACACCCACGACGCCTACTTCTTATGGTGCATATCGCACGGGCACGTCATTAACCTTGCCTATTTTATCGCCCTCGCGATTCAGCACCAGACGGAGCGGCATAGGAAAGGGGTCATCTCCATCGGCACCTACATGACTCGGCTGGTGCGACACTTCAGGCTCCTCAACATCACGGCCCAAGAATCATCCCTCACCCTCATCAGCCAGATGTCTCCACATGGCATCTTGAGCATGCTTAGCATGAGGATGATCGAGAGGCGCCGAGGAACATACCCTCCCTAGTATTGTCTCGCCCAATCTACCAAGGAGGAGGCCTACGAGGACATTCGTGATGATGTCCCCCCACAGCACGAGGACCCACCGACTCAGCCACCACCACCTTCTCGTCCAGTTCATGCGGCGACCTCATATGCTGACATCTCTGAGTGCCTCACTTGATTCAAGCAACAGTGTTTTCAATGTTTTGACAATGTTGATGCTACTTTACAGCAGATTTGTCAACACCTCCACATCTCATCACCAGTCCCACCTCGCGAACCATCCAGCGATAAAGATGTTTAAAAACATTTATTTATTATTTTATGTTTTTATTTTTATTTTTATTACAACTACTTTTTATTTTTATTTTTAGTTGATTTTAGAATTTTATTTTTAATCATTTTCGGTTATTTCTTTATGAGCAATTATTCTCCCTAATATTACCTAAAAAGTTCCTGATTTTATCACAGTTATATAGAGTTCTTAAGCTCATCATCGCATAGGAACTAAAAACTCCACTGGGAAAGGTTCTCCACGACTGCCATGTCTACGACCATATCTACCACTAGATATAATATTCTTATGGCGCAGGACATATGAACTAATGAACCTCTACGACCGTTGGAGTATCCTCCTCCACCCTCAAACCAATTACTCTCCAAAACTCCAGTTCGAGGAATTCATCATATAGGGAGTTTCACTTCTCTCCCTCTCTTATTCTTATACTCTAAATATCTATCTTTGTACATTGAGGGCAATGTACATCTTAAGTGTGGGGGGATATTCATTTATCATTATCAGAAAAATCCCTGAATTACTACCTTGTTCTCTTGAAAAGCTCTCATATCATATTTAGGATAAATTTTAATTGATTTATGATTTTGATTGATATATCTTGAATTAAAACATAGGCATTTATGCATTGATTGTTTAAACTTTAAGACATTAGATAATCAAGCATGATAAGTTGATTTTTAAGATATTAAAATCTTAGGTTGTTTCCCCAAAGTTTAGGTATTACATTGAATTGGAATTCATAAGTTTTTAACATAAAAAAGCCATAATTGTTGTGAGATTTTTGAGCCTTTTGAGCATCTATTAATCCTTTCATGCTTACTTTTATTATTGCTTTGAGTGCATCAATATTGAACTATTATTCTAGAACTTGCTTGATTATGCATGTTAAGACCACACCATTTGATTTGATATGTCAAAATGATTAAGGCATTTAGGATTAACCCACTCATGCCATGAAAAGCCTACCTCCACGATTAACCCCTAGTAAACCCCCTTGAGCCTAACAAGCCATTCTTTGTATTACCCTTAATATTAACCATTACCCATTATTGTTGAAATCCCCCAAATTAATTTGATCCCTATTTTTGTCGAGATCTGAGTTGGAAAAGTTGCTTAGCTATGTTTTCTTCCATTTAGTCTATATTATTTAACTTGTTCTTAAAAAAAAAGTTGAAAAATTATGTATACATATTAGTAATTCCATATTCTGAGAAGAAGCTCTGTTGTACGCAAGTGAAGATTAACTCTTTTTCTAGTTAAGCAATTTTTCAATTCAATCTCGATTCTAACCCTTTCTTTCAGCTTGTGACAACACCCCCTAACCAAGCCTCATTACAACCCTCTAAAGACCTTTTGATTGATGTATCATCTTAAATTATAGTGGTGGAGATTTGATCTTCATGCAAGCCTATGGTAATGACTTTTCATTATTGACTATGGAATAATTCATTTATTGTCCTTAAACACCTCGAGTGATTTGAGTGAATCTTTAGTGAGGATGTGAAACTCTGTGATATTGTGAATCGAAGGTAATTACTTAGATGAGGGGAGATACCTATGTTTTCAGAATAAAATGCTCAACTTAGAATGACTGAAACTTTTATGTTCTTTTAGTTGAATTCTTAATGTATGATTACTTATGGATTATTTTCAGATATTATTGATAGAAGTTATAAGTTGAGAAGAATTTATTTTGATTATAAGTTGAGAATTTTGCTTGAGGACAAGCAAATGCTTAAGTGTGGGGGTATTTGATAAACTGTAATTTATACATATTTTTACCCCATGTTTAATGCATTTTATGGATGATTTTCCATTAGAATTGGTGAATTTGATGCTCCTAATGCTTTAATTTCATGTTTTATACTTAGGAGAGCATAGGAGAGCAAAAGGAACGAGAAACGGGCCAAAAATGGAGAAAATGGGCCAAAGTACAAAATCAACACGGCCTAGACCGTCTCACACGGGCAGACCACACGGCCGTGTCAATTTGGCAGGCTCGAGCACGGCCTGAAGTAATTGAACACGGGTGTGTCACACAGGCGTGTCCCTGCCGAGCCCAAGTTGAGTCCAATTCGGAAAAGGCTAATTTTGAGGGCTCTTAGGCATTCCAAAGGCTATAAATACACCCTAGAGGAAGAAAGAAAGACACACGGAGAATAGGGGGTAAGGAATTACTCCAAGGAAGCCGATTGATCCATCTCAGAAGTCGGATTCATCATCAAGACTGAAGATTTATCCTCAATTTCCCCTCAGGAGATTTGGGTTTTCTTTATGTTTTGTATTCTTTATCTTTTTGAGATGTTTTCTTATTTAGTTATGAACTAAATCCCTTAAATACCTAAGGGGAATGAAACCTAAGACGAATCTTGTTATTATTTTCTGAATCGTATGATAAATATTTAACTTGTTCTTAATTATGTGTTCTTAATTCTTGTTTTGATATCCCAGGATACTGATTCAAGATAAGCTCTTATTTAGAGGAGGAATAAACCCTGTCTAAGAGTATATTTATCATAATTAAGCGGAGTTGATTGCGCGCCTAGAAATAGGATGACAAGATTTTGCTGGATTAGGGTGAAACTTAATAAGAGGATTCATTGATCGAGTTAATACAACCTTAGAGTGTCAATTAGAGAAAAGTCTCTAATTCAATCTAGGGATTAGACGTTATTAGTCTTGAATAGGGATAATAACATAACTTAGGGATCTCTACCAAACAAGTTGAATGAATAAATCGTCCAGTTCGGAGCTAGAATAACAAGTAAAGCCTAGGTGAATTTTTCCTTAGGTATTGTCTTAAGTCAATCAATTTTCCCCAAAAGCAATTCCCCAATTCTTTTCTTTGTGAGTTCTTAGTTTAGATAATTAGTTAATTAAAGCAAAAACCTTTTTATTCTTAGGCTAGATAATAAAAATACAGTCACTACTAGTACTTTTAGTTCCTTTGGGTTCGACAATCTGGTCTTGCTAAAACTATACTACTGTTCGATAGGTACACTTGCCTTCATCGCGATAATAGTTAGTTCAAGAACAAGTAATTATAAATATTTAAAACCTATCACGAAATCACGCGATCAGTCACATTATCAAAGTATAAAATATGACATGTATAGCTAGACTCACACACGCTACGTTAGTCCTAGAACTGACTAAATCGTAGCTCTGATACCAATCAAATGTAACACCCCTAACCCATATCCGTCGCAGGATTGGAGTTACGAGGTATTACCGGACGAGACACAAATTCTAAACAATCGTATGCATGCATTTGCTCAAAATTTTAAACCAATCAAATGTTAACATCTATAACTAATTTAAATTCTATACGATTCATAACATAACAATTTAAATATATTTTCAAAGAACACCAAATAATCTATCCATTAAAATACATACAAAATTTCACAAATCATTTCCATAAGGAAAGTCGAATTTCACATATAAATAATAAAAGTGATATTCTTATTTGACCGAATAATAAGCTTAAAAATCAATCAACTTGTACTCATCATTTAACGACTAACCTATACACTACTCAAATATCAAATTTGAACCAAGTAGGACATATATACACCACATAAAACTCATATAATCCTTTTGTTTAACCAATGCCCAAATCACTATTCATTTGGTCATTCTTCAATATATTAGCCGAATATAATCATGCTAAAACATAGCTTTATTCAATGATTAAATTTTCATCATTTTCAACCTATCACTTTATACATATAACCTTTCATTGAAACAAATCAGTATACATATATATATCAACCACAATTTGCACATTAAGTCAAACATATTACAAATATATTTAAACTAATGTATACTTATTAAATCACTACATAACCGAATGCCAATACTTCAAATCATAGTCATTTACAAAATACAGCCTACTTATATATCATGCCTATCACTCAACAAAATATTCAACTACAATTTCACGTCATACTAAATATACCATACACGTATATTTTGACATATCTTCATCACCATTAGCAAATATATCTACCATATTTCACATATAAATACAAAATGGCCGAAACATCAATTCCATAACCAAACATAACCATCAATTGATCAAAGCATAAAAAACCAAGCTTAATAAAATAATAAGCCATTTTTGCAACATATATAAGGCACATCAAAAACAAACATTTAACTTAACATATATGAAAAATATAGCCAATAAAGTCAAATCATGCTTGTACATTTCCTCACAAAAGCTCAATATGTTTCAAAATTTAACCTTATCAATATATTTTACTTATTGAAATTCCAAACCAAACTAACATACTTCAAAACCATGTTTACTATATCATAGTTCCCACATTCGAACCATAAGACCAAAACATCATAGCATTCGAACTCCTGAATATAATTATACATAATTTAACTCATATACCCAACCTACATTAAAAACATTATGTAATATTATTTCATGCCTTTAGCTAATATTAAACATACCATTTTTAAACATAAATTACAATTCATAGTATACCAAATTTGCATGCTCAAACCAATCCAAACTACCTATATCTAGCCATTTAACTATATCAATTCGTTCATCAATATAACTTCCAATGTTCGAACCAATTAACAAATAAATCACATTCATTCTTTAACATCACCAACCATACCTAAATAATCAATCCACAATAGAAATGTCATAAAGATATACTTTGATTTTTACTAGATATGACCGAATATAATCATACCTTAAGAAATCACCTTTTTCTCACAAATAACCAAATCCAAACATATCACCAAAACACCATTCATACCTATCATATAGTATTCATACCAAATCAAACTCCAACCATATCAAATATAACCATAATATACTTCAATACCAAGTCACATGATAACACCTTAACAAAACATAACAACCAAGTTCACATATAGTTTTTATCTACGCATGAACCATAACCGAATAAATTATAATTTATTCTAACCTTGAAACCAAAATTAACAAAATAAACAAGCCATTTTTGCATGGCTCATATTTACATACCCCAAAATCAAATATATAAACTAGCCTATAAATGCCATAAATTCGAATTCAATTTATAAAAATATCGAAACAGTCGATAGTGTGATAGACTTTGCTGACGAGTCTCGAGCTCGTAACTAGACTCCAAAATCTATAAAACAGAGGCAAACAAAAACACACACAGTAAGTTATCATAGCTTAGTAAGTCATAAGCAAATAAATAACTCAATGTTAATATCAACTCAACTTAACCAAACTAATTCATACTATCATAATCACAATTTTCAAAATCATAATTTCATATATAACATATACTTCCATATACAAGTTTTACCTTGGTGAATATACATGTATCTATTATTAAAGTAACATTTAATTTCAAAACCATAAAACCATAATATAATCGAATACTCATAAACTCATATATATATATATATATATATTCATGAATCATTACATAAATATTCACATTATATAGTCAAAAGGCTGAATATACTTTCTATATTCTCATACATTTTTCATTTATATCATATATAATTTGCAACACATATTAAGTAACCTACTTACCTTATTTCAAATAGATAAAATGCTATCACATACCTGATCACTTTAGGTCGTTTTACACATTTGATCACAACTTATCATTGCCCGTTGAACTATTCAGAATTGAATAGGATACTCGGATAATCACATATATCATACAATGCCAACGTCTCGACGTGGTCTTACATGTAATCACATATCGATGCCATTGTCCTAGACAGGGTCTTACTCACACACATATATTGGAGTCACATATTGATGCCAACGTATTAAACGTGGTCTTACTCGCACACATATATCGATGCCATGGTCTTACATGCACATCACATATCGACGCCATGGTCTTACATGCATATCACATATCGAAATCCTATGTCATGACATATGTATCCTAGCTATTCCTAAGGTTCATACGGGGCTTTCAGATGTTGTAACTTTGTCGAAACGAACTTGTAAACATAGTTCCCAAGTATAAACACATTCGACTATCATATCTATACAAGCTCATAAAATTTAAATCATCATTCTACATTCACATATATTCAAAATTTTACAGCATTTATTTACTTATAAACTTACCTCGGACAACGATAATCAGAACAGGACGACTAATCAACAACTTTGGTTTCCCCCGATCCAAATCCGATTTCTTTAGTTCTTGATCTAAACATATTCAAATTAAACTCATTCAAACATAATTTCACTCAATTTAGTCCAAAAACACATAAATGGGAAAATTACCATTTTACCCCAGACATTTTACACTTTTTACAATTTAGTCAAAATTTCACAAAACACAAAGCATGCAAAACTTGCACATCATGCTTAGGCTGAATACTACCCATATTCATACAAATCCATATATTTAATTTATTTCATATTTTAGTCCCTCAATTTATTATTTTTACAAATTAGCCCTAATTACTCAAATTCATCAAAATTTCAAATACAAAACATGTTAATCTATCACATATCTTTTATTTTCCAGCATCAAACAACAAAAATCACAAGCTTTCAACAATGGCAAAAATACAAAATTATTATCAAATTCAAAAATTGATACACGGGTTTGATAGATAACATAGCAACGATATCAAAAATTGTAAAACTTATTAAAAACTGAGCTAAAACTCACCTTGAATCAAGCTTGTTAATGGCCGAATGTGGCTTTCTTTTTCTTTTTATTTCTTTTGGTATTTTCAGCCAACTATAAACTAAAAATCATGGCCATTTTTTGTTTATTTTATGATAATAACATATTAATACATCATTTACATTTTTAACCTTATAAAACAATATAAAACCATGCTATTTAATACCAAAATAGTCCATCCATTTCAACTATGGTCAAATTGCATTATAAATGCATCATATTATAAAGACAAATTCAATTAAGCACTCTCACGTTAAACTATCAACTTTTCACTTTACGTGATTAAGCCCTTTTTATTAAATCGACATCCAAACAGTAAAATTAAAACACGAAAAATTAACACATATAATTTCACACATAATAACCACAAAAAATGATTTTTAAAATATTTTTTGACTCAAATTCGTGGTCCCGAAACCACTATTCTGAATAGGGTCTAAATCGGGCTGTTATAGTTCTACTATCTCAATATTCATCATACATAATCATTTCCACAAACAGGCAATTTATGCTATGTCAATTCAAACACATACAATAACAATGTAGTTGTATTATTTACATACAACTTACCTTGGATTACAAAATGTAGACGACTAGTTCGGCTTAGTTCACTTGTTTTGCTTTTCCCCGGTCTAGGCCCGAATTTTGTAATTCTTGATCTAACATGATAGGAATTCAAAAATTTAATCATTTTATTGATCTAGGTACTCAACAATTCATAATTGGGCAAAATGACCATTTTGCCCTTAGACTTTCACAAAATGACCATTTTACCCCTAGACCCAGAAATCGATTTTTATCACATTTTCTCATTCATCAAGCCTAGCCGAATACTTTTTATACTAGGACCAGCCCACAATTCTCATTATTTCACATATTTATCAACTATTTTACAACTTAGGCAAAATAGTCCTTAGTTAGGGTTTCCATGAAAACTACTTCACAAAAGTTGTTTATTTCACAACCATGATTCTTTTCTTCCATAAAATTTTAGAAAAAAACATGAACACTCTCATGGTAAAACCCTAAACTTTCAACCATTTTGCAAAATAGTCCCCTTATTTGAAAGCTCATGCTACAAGGGTTCTAAAAGTACAAAAATCATCAAGAAAAACCATCAAGATCACTTACTTGTAGAGAGACTAAGTGGATGAAATTTCAAGCTTCAAACACCCCTCTAATGGCTGCTATTTTTGATGGAAAAATGGAGAAGAAATATGACCCCTTTGATTTTATTTTAATATTCAATTTGCTAATGTCATCAATTACCAACCCTAGTCATCTTTTGACTTTTTGACTCCTTATGTCTCTATGGCCAGCTACCTTGACTTTTAAGGGTCTAATTTTCCTTTAAAGACCCCCAATTTAGGTTCTCTAGCTATTTCACACCCTTAGCTATCAAAATAGGACTTTTGCACTTTATGCAATTTAGTTCTTTTTCACAATTAAGCATGAAATCGCTAAAATTAATTCACCAAAATTTTCATCATATAATCATGCCACAACACATAAATTAATATTAAAAATAATTTCTCCATCCTCAAATTAGTGGTTCTAAAACCACTGTTCCGACTGGGCCCAAAATTGGGCTGTTACACATTTACTAAATTTGGCATACAATTTTTTCTATATAGAGTTTGCAACACTATTCTCAAATGCTAAGCATGTTCATTTTCATCTTTGTAGTAAACTAAAATATCATCTATAAATACCACTACAAACTTGTCTAAATATGGTCTGAAAATTCTGTTCAACAAATCCATAAACACTGCAAGTTTATTTGTCAAACCGAATGGCATCACAAGAAACTCATAGTGCCTGTATTTAGTTCTGAAAGCTGTCTTGGGTACATTTGAATCTTTTACCCGTAAAATTTTTTAAAATACAGTGGCACATTTCAACTGGTCAAACAGGTCATCAATACCAGGCAATGGATACTCGTTCTTTATTGTAACTTTGTTGAGTTGTCTGTAATCAATGCACAGCCTCAATGATCCATCTTTCTTCTTTACAAATAGAACCGATGTACCCCAAGGTGAGAAACTAGGTTGAGTAAAACCTCTGTCAATCAATTCTTGTAACTGTGCTTTCAACTCTTTTAATTCTATAAGAGCTATTCTGTAAAATGCTATAGATATCGGTGTTGTACTCGAAACAAGATCTATAGAGAATTCCACTTCTCTAACTGATGGTAAACCAGGTAACTCTTTTGGAAATACATCAGGAAATTCACAAACAACCGGCACTGACTGAATCTTTGACTCAGATACTTTAGTATCCAGTACATATGCAAAGCAAGCATCATAACCCTTTTTGACATACTTCTGTGTTGATATTATTGAAATCACATTAGGTAATCCATCCAATTTATCAGGTTCAACATGAAGTAACTCACCACTCTGACATTTCAATAAAATATATTTCTGCTTACAATTTACCACTACATCATATTGGGTTAACTAATCCATTCCCAAAATCACCTCAAATTCATCAAATGGCAATAACATCAAGTCAGCCGAAAAGCAATAACCTTTTACCATCAATAGACAATTTTTATAGACTTTATCCACCATAACACATTGGCCCACGGGGTTTGAAACTTTAACCACAAATTCAATGAATTCAACAAGTAAATTTTTAACAGACACTAAGTTTGTGCATATGTATGAATGTGTGGAACCAGGATCAATCAAAGTAGTAATATCAGAATCAAGTAGAGAAAATGTACCAGTAATGACATCTAGTGCAGAAGCATCTTCTCTAGCACGAATAGCATATGTCCTTACAGGTGCTCGTGCCTTAGGTTTAACGGTTGAATCTTTTGTAGCACATTGGCTACCGATGATGTTACCAGGGTGACGGTGGTCTGCCTCTAACAACAGTGTTACTCGACTTTGGAGTCAATTCAACTTCTTTTTCAACCCTTTTTCAGACAGTCTTTAAGAAAATGATCAAGGGATCCACAATGGTAACAAGCTCCACTTCTAAACCAACATTCTCCATAATGAAATTTATTACAATGCTTACATTTTGGTTTGGGATTACAAACACTGCCCATGCTGGTTATAGAAGGAGATGAAGATCTCGGGTTGGAGCATTGAGAACCTCGCTCTCTTCCTGAGTATCCCATAGAGATGGTAACATGATCATAATACTTCTTTAAATTCTTAAAAGTAGATGATTGTGATTTACTCATAATTCTTTTACTAGAAACCGAGCTTCTCTTTCAGCTTGTTTCATTTCTTTACTCAATTCTTCAGCTTTATGTGCCCAATCAGCCAGTTCCACAAATTCCCTCGATTCAAGAATCTTAAACAATAGTTTAATATCTTCATTTAAACCCTCTTCAAATCATTTGCACATGTCAGCTTCAGATGGAACCCATTCCTTAGTATACTTGCTCAACCGAACAAATTCTCGTTCATAATCAAATACAGTTATATTGCCCTGTTTGAGCTTTAAAAATTCTTTCTTCTTTTGATCCAGGAATTTCTGACTAACATACTTCTTTCTGAATTCATTTTGGAAAAATTCCTATGCAATATTTTCTCTAGGTACCATTGAAGTTATGGTATTCCACCAATGATATGTTGTATCTAAGGTAAAGACACTAACATTTCAAACATTCAGCGGGCGTACAAGACAATTCATCTAAAAATCAGATGGTGTTTTCCAACCAAAATTTAGTCCTTTCTGTATCATCATTTGCGGTAGCTCTAAATTCTTCTGCCCGATGCTTATAGATTTTAACTATTAGAAACTTACCAGTTCAAACAAGTTTTGTAACGCCCAAAAAATTGGGCCTAGAAGAGTTGGGCTTTGAGTCTGGGATTCGGATAGAAGAAAACCTGAATAATTAATAAGTTTTAATTATTATCGCTTAAGAAAGAATTTTTACTACAAGGAAATTCTTACTATATTTATTATTACGGATATTTTAAATTTTTATGAAAATTATTATTATTTCTTGTATTATTGATATTTGAAATTTTTATTATTAGATATATTTATAAAATTATTATTATTGGAAAGGAAAAAAATAATATTAGTTGTAATGCCCCGATTTTCGGATTTTTGGGTTTTGTGATTTTTAGTAAATCTTGAAATTTTCATGTTCTAAATATTGGAATTATGTTTAAATGTGTTAGTAGACCTTTAGAAGGCCTAAGACTAAGCTAAACACGGTAAAATATCAAGGTGGGATTTTTAAGTGAATAGGAGATTTGGTTAAGTGGGCTTTTAAGAAGAACTGCGTAAGTTATGACACAAATAAGGCCTTGGTAAAGTGGCAAGGTGACGCCACTAAGTTCCTAAAAAGTGGCGCTGGGAAGGAATTGGAGGTCCAGGTTCAAGTTGTAAGGTAGGCATATTGTTTTTCTTTTAATTTTTAGGCATGTACTAGGCATGTGATCACACAAGTAAATTTTGACAAGGGCCTTAGAGAGATGGGCGATTGCTCTAATTTAATATTAGGTTAGGTTCTTTTCTTTTCTATCTTGGAGAATTAGGGTTAGCCACAAAGCTTTCTTTCATGTTTTCTCAATTCTCACAAAAGCAGAAAACACAAGTCTATTTCTCATTGTGCCAATTTTCTTCTTCTCTTTTCCTCCATGTTTTCTCTTCCTTTATGCTTCTCCTTCTAGCCAAACCTTCGACCATCTTATTCACCTTCTTTGTCGATTCCATCTTCCATTAAACCTTCATCACCAATCGCCATTAAAAGGCCGAAATCCTGAAAACTCACTACTTGTGCCGATTTCTCCAAAGCCAAATCCTTCAGTATTTTTGTTCCTTGAGATCAACATTCATCTTCTCTAAACCCTTAATATCTGCTTCAACGTTACTCCAAGGTTATAGCCTCAAACCATCATCTTCTTCATCACCTAAAAAGCGAAATACCATAGATTTAGGGACTTATAGCGAAACTTCAGATCTTCTAGATTCGAGTTCTACCATCGTTTAGAGGATAAATCGCATCGATCTGCGTAGAAATCAAAGAGGAACAAGTGGTAAGTGCTCATCACTTCAGATCTAGTCTTATTTTACAACTTCGAAAAGTCAAGTCCCTAAAATCTAGGGAGGTCATCGATTTGGGCATATGGCTCTAAGGGTCTTTAACGATGTTTTCTTTCGGTGACTAGAGTCTTCTTAAGCGTTGAATCTAAGGCGTGGTTCATTGGAGCAATCGGATTCGAGCTAACTATCGATTTTGGCAAAAGGTAAGGTTTCAAAGGTTTTAGGGATATGGTTCGATCATGGATAAGTAAGTTTTGGGGTTTAGTGATTATGGTTTGTAAATAAGAACTGTGCTACTAAATTGTAGGACATCGAAGGGTTCTCGAAGCGTTCGTCATGAATCGGTGTGTACCAACACCCTTCTTTAGTTCAATTCAAAAAAGCCGAAATGCCAAAATTCGGCATTTCATGGTCATGTGAGTATGCGAATGCTCTCAAGTCATAGAGTAATTGTTAGATCTGCACCGCAAGGTGGTAAGCACGTTCGTGATGTTTTAGCGTATTTCGAAAAAGGGCTCGATGGGCCAAAATCGGGTCCAATGGGCTTACGGACCAATATGGGTAAGAGATGGGCAAATTAGCTCGTTAGGTAGATGGTGGAATCAAATTGCATAAAACTGATAAAAATTACTGAATTAGCTTGTGCAGAGCGTAGATCACGAAATTACCCCTAAAGAGCAAAATTACCGAAATTACCCCTAAAGAGCAAAATTACCGATATACCCCTAGGGTTTTAAATTGGCTGAACTGCTTGATTGATTACTACTGTATTTTGAATGATATGCATTTATTAATATCTATTGCATGGGATTGGGGTATTAATAAAGGAAGTACTGAAAGTGGTTCATCCACGTATTGGAGGCTTTGTCTCAACTGATTGAAATTTGAGCAGCGTTGCTGCAATTGTGGTGTGTAGGGCTGGGTGGGTTGAGATATTCCCCACATGGTGTGTAGGGTTGGTGCAGGCGGTGTAGCGGTTGGTGGGTTGAGTAGTCTCCCAGATGGGCTTGCATTCATTATTACTTGTTGTTACTCATGCTCTTGAACTGGGCCTATGGGCCACACTGTTATGTAAAAGGGCTAAGGCCTTGCTATCAGATTCGAAAAGGGCTTGACCTCTCTGTATCTTGTTATCTGAATAGGGCTTAGGCCCAATGGGCTCGAGCTGAATTGGGCTTTGGATGGGTTTCAGATACACGAGTTTTTTCCCAAACTCACCCCCTTCCTCTTCCATCCTTGCGGTGAGCCCTAGAATTGGTGGACTTGGAGTCAAGGGATTCAGAGTGGCCATGAAGATTGATTGCCGATTTTAAATAAGTTTAGCATTTATTTTGGATTATTTTATTATGCTTAAAGTTGTAATAAGGTCGCTCTTTTAATTACTTATATTTTGGGGATTATTAAACTGGCTAGCACTAGGGTTCATTTTATAAAATCTACTTGTTTTAAAAGATCACGATGACGCATAAAGTTTCCATAAAGTAAATGTTTTCCCAAGAAAAATAAATATTTTAAGCAAACGATTTGCAACCTTAATCATTTTCTTAAGCTGGTCATAATCAAACGGTTTTCTCAAAATTATACGAGATGTTAGAGTGTGGCAATGGCGGTGTGCATGTCTAGGATTGGATCCAAGAGAGCTTGGTACTTAGCGGTCAAGACGGACTCACCTCCTCTTCTTCCTGGTTTCCTACCTGGTGCGCAGCTTCCATTCACTTTAACTTACTTTTAAAAGTGTCTTTTACAACACCAACTCAGCTTTTCCAAACTAAGTGTTTTGAACGCATCAATGTGGCGCATCAGATCCGGTCATAACATCCAGGTTGGGTTTGGGGTGTTACAAGTTTAGTACCCAGTGGCATCTCAAGAACCGGTTGAGGAGCAGGTAGGAGAGGTCATTGTATAGCGGGGTTTGCTCTTAAATACTCAGTAAACCATTCATTCATCAACTGAAAAGAAGGCTTGTTTTGCCTCCTCACTTCGGCCCTCAGGTACGGGCCTTACTACCAGATGCATATGCAACTCTTTGAACTAAAGCTAAAGCATTGCTCCTAGCTTATTCAAATTTAGCTCTAGCTTGATTGGATGACATTACAAATGACCAGGAGACATCACACTATCACAAATTATATAATGGCATGTATAGCTAAACTCGTGTTTGCTACATTAAATCAAAGAATTGACTAAACCGTAGCTCTGATACCAATAAATGTAACTCCCTTAAACCCGAATCTGATGCCGAAACAGGATTGCAGAGCGTTACCAGTGTTTTCAGAATATTTACAGATAATTCATAACAATCACTATTTATTTCCTAAGATTATTCATAACATCCCTTAAATGGACCCTCGAGGCTCAATATGAGCTTTAAAATCAAATCGGGACTTAATCGAGAACTCTAAAATTTTTCGTGAAATTTCAAAAATTTTCCAAGTTACAAGGTTCACACACCCGTGTGGTCCAAGGGACACGCCCGAGTGACCCTAGGACACACTTGTGCTGTAGGCGGTGTTTGAAACTAGGTAGCTCTCTGACTTGTGTCACACGGCCAGCCACACGCCCGTGTGCTAGGCCGTGTGGTTAATTTAATTTTTCAAAATTAGGTGCAGGTTTCACACAACCAAGACACATGTCCGTGATCTAGGCCGAGTCGCACACATAGCTGAGACACACACCCATGTCTTTGCCCGAGCATTCCGTTTTCTTGAATTTAAGATGCAGAGGACACACGGCTAAGACACACGTCTGTGTCTCTACCCGTGTGCTCAATTCTGAGCATTCAATTTTCTTGTATTTAAGATACAGGGGACACACGGCCTAACCACATGCCCATGTACCAGGCCGTGTGTCATTGTAAACTGAAAATATATAGGATTTTTCCTATATAAATTATCACCTTTTTACTTAAATTTGTTGTTAAAACCAAGTAATTGTTTAATAAATTAATTAAATATGTGAAAATATGAAAACAAGACATAGAAATTATTAAAATGTGATTTTATGCTTTATTATATAGTTTTCATGCATAAAATGACTTATTTTATATTAAATTAAGCATATTATATTTTGTGACATAAAGTGGGCCATGCATGATTAAATTAAATAATAAAATATAAAATTATATTTAATAATTCATTTTAAAATATTTCATTAATAATTTAGGTTTTAATTAATTTAATTAAGTTGGTAAAATTTAATTCTTTGGTCCTCTAACATATTAGTTTATTTTTGGATAGGACTGAGAGCTTTAATTTGATTACAAAATCGTCCAAAGGGAGGGCCAAGTCAACCCATAATTTGGCTGAATATGAAGGTTCATAAACCATCTTTTTGGTTTAATTACACAAGGACCTTGAAGAGTTGAAGAAATCAGAGATTTGCCCGAAGATTGGCTGGTGATCGAGTCTTAGTCCTAAGTTGTTGTGGCACTCAAATTGACCAAGAATAAATCAAAATCAGCCATATTCCCTCAATTCATGGCTGACCACCCTTGGAAGGAGTTTTGAAAGATGGAAACTCCTATTTTTAGCAAACTAGCTCACATGCCTCACTTATAAATAATAGCCCCTTTCTCACTTTTTCAATCATCCTTCATCCCTTATCCTTCATTCATCCCTCACTCATTCATCATTCTCTCCTCTCTCAATTCTCTTAGCTTTCTTAGTTCTCACGCCTTCTTAAAGAACCCTTGGTCGGCCACCTCGGAGAGCCATTAGTAAAGGAGCAAAGCGAAGGAACAAAGGAGCCCTCATCAGTCAAAGTCTTGGGTGATAGCCACTATGAATTGGGTTTAATCTTTCTTACTTTAATTTAATTCAAGAATGTTTTCTATATGTTCTTTTTTCTTATTTACAACAATGATAGCTTAATTTTATTTAAGCTAGGATGATTGCTTTGATTTAATAATAATTATTTGATTCATGCTTATAATATTTGTGCCTCAATCGATCATGTTTTCAATTAAAATCAAGTCTGTATTTCATTCATACATGATTGAAATGCACCTGAATTAACTAAGCGATCCTAACCAGACGACGGCTAATGGACGCATAATTGAAATGTGCATGCTCAATTTAGATCCTAACCCGATTAAATTGTAGGTTGCATAACATCCCTAACCAGACTCTATTATCTGCATAATTTTTAGATTTGTGTGATTAAACTGTTTCAAACTTAACACGTCCCTGTTACCTCACATGAATACTAAGAAACCCTTAGTAAATAAGGATCAGTAAAATACGTATTTACTAAGTAAAGGATTTTGAAAGGACCTAACATGGTTTCCAAACTCATGAAAGATCGAGTTGCCATGGAATGTGTTTCCGAATATTGATAAGCATGTTGATAATAATTTAAGTTTAATTTAAGTAATTGTCCTAGCTTATTTATGTTATAATTTTTGTTTATTGTGTTAATTCTGCTAAAATCTATCTCATTCATATAGTTTGCATACTTAGGATAAATTGCATTAGGGATCATTGCATTTAGTTTCATATACTTAATTTTTTATCACTTCTCAATTATATTGTTTTTATTTATCAAATTGTTAATACACTTTTACAAACTAAGTGACTTGGCACAAATACAATCCCTATGGAGGTAATAACTTGATACTTACTTATTACTTTATAACGACTATGTACATTTGCACAAACCCAAGTGTTACAAGTTTTTGGCGCCATTGTCGGAGATTGTCAACTGTTGCCATAGTCATTTCTGGTGAAATAATTTATTTTCAATTTGGTTATTTATGACAGTACTAACTTATTCTTTTTAATTTTGTAATCTTCTTTCTAGATGTTTATGAGCATAGATCAGATTATCGATTTACTCCCAGTAGACCTTGAAATTGAGTGAACTTTTAGACAAAGAAGACGTGAACGAATAGCTAAGAGACAGAATGAGATGGACCTTGGAAATCAAAATCAAGACCAAGGTAATGAAACCGAACATGTACGAAATCCTATCCTCATTGTCGATGATAGGGATCAATGCATTAGACAATATGCTGTGCCACTTTTCAATGAGTTAAATCCAGGAATTAGAAGGCTAGATATTGAGGCACCCCAATTCGAATTGAAACTAGTGATGTTTCAAATGCAACAAACGGTAGGCCAATTTTTTGGTATGCCCACAGAAGATCCACATCTCCACCTTCAATTGTTTATGGAGGTGAGTGACTCATTCAAGATAGCCGGTGTGACTGAAGAAGTACTGAGGTTAAAGTTCTTTTCGTACTCGTTGCGAGATCGAGCACAAGCATGGCTCAATTTATTGCCATCAAGTTTTATATCTACATGGCAAGAATTAGCAGAGAGATTTTTGGTTAAGTATTTCCCGCCTAGCAAAAATGCTAAGTTGAGGAACGAGATCACAACTTTCTAACAATTGGATGATGAGTCTTTGTATGAGGCTTGGGAATGATTCGAGGAGTTACTTCGTAAGTGTCCTCATCATGGGATTCCTTATTGTATCCATTTGGAGACATTCTATAATGGTCTCAATACATATACAAGATTGATGGTAGATGCTTCTGTGAATGGTGCAATTTTTTCTAAGTCTTATAATGAGGCTCATGAGATCATTGAGAGGATCGCATAACAAATATCAATGGCCAACAAATCAAACAACTTCAGGAAGACGTGTAGCTGGAGTTTATGAAGTCGATGTTCTTACATTGTTATCAACGCAAGTATTGTCTATTTCCTATATGTTAAATCAATTTACCACTAATGGTGCTAATAATTTTGTAGCTTAGCCACCAGCCCGTTTGAAGTAGTTTCCTGTGTGTATTGTGGGGAGGGTCATTCTTTCGAGAATTTCCCATTGAATCCCGAGTCAGTATCCTATGTGGGGAGCCAACATCAAAATAGGAGTGGACAAGGACCCCAGTCCAACTTTTATAATCCTTCATGGCATAATAACCCCAACTTTTCTTGGAGCAACCAAGGAAATGGACCAAACAACAACTTTATGCAACACAGACCCAACCAATCTTAGGGGCTTAATCAGCAAGCTCCAAAACCACCTCAAGCTAAATCATCAAATAGTTTGGAGAACTAGTTGAAAGCATACATGGCGAAGAATGACGCTTTGATCCAGAGTCAAGCAGCAACAATGAAAAATTTGGAAAACCAAATGGGTCAGTTAGCTACGGAGCTTCGTAATAGACCAAAAAGAACCTTGCCAAGCAATACTGAGAATCCAAGAAATTTGGATAAAAAAAATATCACGGCAGTGGCATTACGAAGTGGTAAAATTCTGGAACCTCGATTGATTGATGTTGAGGACAAGCCTGTTGAAAAGGGGGAAAGTCAACCAGCTGTTGACGTCCCTACATGAAAAGAGTCAGAATCTGTAAAGTCTGACAAGGTAAATCCTAACTTAGTGGATTCAAATACTTTAACATCTTCTTAAGATGTAGATTTACCTACTTAGAAGAGTTGTCCGGTTCAACCGAAAGTTCTATCACCTCCATATCCATAAAGATTGCAGCAACACAAGCAGAAACATGAGGTGCAATTCAAGAAGTTTTTGGATGTTCTGAAGCAATTACACATCAAAATTCCATTGGTGGAGGCTTTAGAACAAATTCCAAATTATGTGAAGTTTATAAAGGATGTACTATCCAAGAAAAAATGACTGAGTGAGTATGAGACTGTCTCTCTGACAAAGGAGTGCAGTGTGTTCCTGCAGAACAAGTTGCCATAGAAATTGAAGGATCCAGGAAGATTTATGATACCTTGTAACATTGGTGAATCTTATTGTGGTAAAGCTTTGTGTGACTTAGGAGCAAGTATCAACTTGATGCCTAAGTCTATTTTCAAGATGCTAGGGATAGGAGAAGTAAAACCTACAATTGTGACGCTTCAGCTAGTGGATCGATCTTTAACATACCTCAAACGAAACATCGAGGATGTTTTGGTAAGAGTCGATAAATTTATTTTTCCTACTAATTTTATTATTCTAGATTTTGAAGCAGATAAGGAAGTGTCAATTATCCTTGGAAGACCTTTCCTATCCACAGGAAGAACGTTAATTGATGTACAAAAAGGCGAACTCACCATGTGAGTTCAAGATGATTAGGTAACTTTTAACATTCTTAAAGCGATGAAATTTCCCGATCTGACAGAAAAGTGCTTAGTGATGGAAGAAATAGAAATCTTGATTTCTATGGAAAGCCATCTTGAAGAAGATCCATTGGAGAAAGCGTTAGGGTTTAACCCTTTGAAGGATGAAGAAGGTGAAGAAAACATGGCTGTGATGGAAGCCAACCTAAGGAATTTTATTCAATCCACACAGTTTGAACCGTTGAAGTTGGAAGTCAGAGAATTTGTGCAACCCAAATTGTCAATTGAAGAACCACCTACACTCAAACTAAAGGTACTTCCTTCCTATTTGAAATATGTTTATTTAGGTAATTGTTCTACTTTGCCTGTGATTATTTCAGCCGAACTGACAAAAGATCAAATGGAATAATTAATTTCTGTTCTAAAGAAATTTAAGAAAGCAATTGGTTGGACTATAGCTGACATTCGATGTATAAGCCCTTCATTTTGCATGCACAAAATTATTCTAGAGGAAGGTGAAAAAGCTCAAATTGATGGGCAAAAGAGGCTTAATCCTATTATGAAGGAAGTTGTGAGAAAAGAAGTGATCAAATGGCTAGATGCAAGAATCATCTATCTTATTTCAGATAGGTTGTGGGTAAGTCTGGTACAGTGTGTGCCGAAGAAAGGTGGAATTATGATTGTTAAGAATGAGCGTAACGGATTGATCCCAACAAGAACTATTAGTGGTTGGAGAATTTGTGTTGACTACAGAAAGTTGAATAAAGCCACTCAGAAGGACCATTTTTCGTTGCTTGTTATGGATCAGATGTTAGATCGACTAGTAGGCAATGAATTCTATTGTTTTTTAGATGGTTATTCAGGATATAACCAAATAGTTGTCTCTCCAGAAGACGAACATAAAACAACCTTTACTTGTCTGTACGGTATGTTTGCTTTTAGGCGAATGCCTTTTGGTTTATGCAATGCACCTGCAACATTCCAACGATGCATGACGACAATATTCACTGATATGGTTGAAAATTTTGTTGAGGTTTTCATGGATGATTATTCTATTTTTGGTAACACTTATGATATTTATTCAGTAATTTAGCTAAGGCACTGAAGAGATGCGAAGAGACGGATCTAGTCCTTAACTGGGAGAAATGCCATTTTATGGTTAAAGAAGGGATTGTCTTAAGGCAAAGAATTTCAAAGAAAGGAATTGAAGTCGACAAAGCAAAGGTGGACGTAATTGAAAGATTACCGGCCCCAATGTGAAAGGAGTCAGAAGTTTCTTAGGCCATGCCAGCTTTTACCGAAGGTTTATCAAAGATTTTTTGAAAATTTCTAAATCACTGTGTTCGTTGTTAGAGAAAGATACAGTGTTCGATTTCAACAAAGCATATTTAGAAGCTTATGAAGAGCTAAAAAAATGGTTAATCTCAGCCCCAATAATTATTACACCCTACTAGGGCACATCTTTTGAGTTGATGTATATGCAAGTAGAAAATATTAGTCTCAAAGGCTCGATAATGCATTATGGGCCTATCAAATAACATTTAAGACATCGTTAGGAATTACTCCTTATCGGCTGGTTTTTGGAAAGGCATGTCATTTTCCATTAGATTTGGAGAATAGAGCTCACTGGGCTTTGAAGAAATTGAACTTTGATATTAAACAAGCCGTTGAGAGAAGGATGTTACAACTAGATGAGTTGGAAGAGTTGAGGTTGTTTTCCTATGAAAATGTCAAATTTTGTAAACAAAGATAAGAAAGATGGCATGATAGTCATATACAACCTCGCGAGTTTAAAGAATGTCAGAAGGTTTTATTGTTCAAATCAAGGCTAAAGTTATTTCCTGGGAAGTTGAAATCTCGATGGAAAGGACCTTATACCATCTATCGAGTTTATCCTTATAAAGCTATCGAATTATATGACAATCACAGAGGTACACATAAAGTTAATGGTCAACGTCTCAAACATTGTTGGGATGGTGAAGTTGAGCGAGTTGAATCCTTGTTCAAATTAACAAACCCTTGGTTATTCACAAACTTGTTTTATAAATAAATAAATAATTAGGATTTATTTTCTTAATTTAGTACTTTTAGTTAATTTTGTCTAAGGAGATTGAAACTTAAGCGGGACCACTGTGACCCCTTCAACCTTTCCTGGAATTAATTTAATGTAATTTATTGAGAAGAAATTTTCTAATTAAGATTTAAAATTTCTTTTAGTTTCATTTGTTTCGTTTAAATTTTAAATTTTTATGTTAATAAAGGGGGTCAAATTTGGCCCAAGTACTAATCAGTTTCTTTAGTAAGATACAGTCTAAATTTAAGGCCCAAGACAGCAAAAAGAGGAAAAATTCCACACCTATTGCCGCCACTTCCATTGCTTGTCGCCCAGGTAACCTTAATGTAGCTAAGTTTTTGATACATGTTGCCCTAAATTTTTCCTATAATCTACTATTTTTCATATCCCTCAAAGCAATTTGCTTAAACCCCAAAAAATTCCTAAACTTTTCTCTTGTGCCGTCAACCTCAAATCCTGAAAGAAACCCTAGTTCTTTTCCCCTTTGTCGAAATCTCCTATTTTTGCCGCAAAGAAATCGCCAGGGCATCAATGTCGCTATCGCACGTAGCCGTTATCACCATCGTACACCACCATTGTTGCCGCATGTTAACTTCACCGCCGTAACCTCTTCACCATCGCAAGGTTTGCCAAGCAAGTCCTACCCACTTGTCGATTTCTCTTCTTCCCCTGTAAGCAGAACTTTGCCGAATTTTTGAGAAAATACCATGTCTCGTAAAAGAACTGGATCGTCAAAGACTACTCTTGAAAACCTGATTGTGATCAAGCGGGAACGATTTTGTGATGCTCGTTCACTTCCCGATGATGAACTAGTTCAAAATTCTATGCAAGCTTGACCATACAAGATGCCACTGAGGTCATTGTTCAGAAGAAAAAGGTACCTATTAACTCTAAGTCCATAAATGATTTGTTTAACTTACCTGATGTTGAAGAAGATGAGTACTACCCTTTGATCAACAACATTAATAGGGATTTTCTTCAACAAGTGCTTGATGTTGTAACAAATTCGGGATCCCAATGGATTATAAGAAAGTATGGGAGCCATTCTTGCTGAAGGGAATACCTAAAACCAGTAGCAAAGGTATGGTTTTATTTTCTTCGCTACAATTTCATGCTTATCTCACACAGTTCCACCATCTCGATGGAATGAATGCTCTTGTTATACACAATCTTGACAGAAAAGTCCATTAATGTTGGGAAAATTATTCTCAAAGAGATTTATGACTGTGCTAAAAAGAAGACAGGAAGTGCTTATTTCCCATCATTAATCACTTCACTTTGCTTAAGGGCTCATGTTAAAACACAAGAGAATTTGAAGGGGCAATATGTCCAAGGGTGCATTACAAGTCATGATCTAGAAAGGTTAATAGAGAAAGTGCATGAGCTGAATCAAGGTGAGCAAGAAGAACCAACTGAGCCAAGTACTGAGGAGTCAATGAACAAAATTGAAACTGAATCAGTTTCAAACACTGAAGAAGAAGAATATGATAACGAACAAGTTAAAGACCTTGAACCAAGGGTTGAGCCAGAAGAAGAACCAGTCAAGCTAAGTGTTGAACCTGAATATACAACTCCCTTGCTGACTTCTGTATGTACTTCAAGGAAATCAGTGTTGTCAATGTTGATGGATATGTGCAAGTTCATGCACAATCAGCAACAAAATTACTGGAAATATAAAAAAATTAGAGATGATTCTATTCGAAATACTTTAAAAATATCTTTAACACTTTTGTTCCTGAGTTCCCAGATGCAATCTTTGAGACATGGATAGACAATACTGATTATACAAGCGGAGAAGGAGCTAAAGAAGACAAGGGGAATGAGTCAAAAGAATAAAAGGGAGAATTCTTGTCTTTTTATTTATTTATTTTAGGTCTTTAGGAATTTGTTTCTTTAGTAACTAGGATTTAATTTCTGCAAAATAAAACATAGCAAGCATGAATAAATGCTTGGATTATGAGGAAAGACTTGGTATGTAAGCAGTCTTAATGACACCTCTCTTTTTTTTAACCTTACCTGGTGTTTAGTTTTCATTCATTACTTTGTTCTTGCAATGAGGACAATGCTTCTTTTGAAAGGGGGGTAAGACAAATAATTGCTGCTCAAATTTTCAAGTATGTTTCAATTATTTCTTTCATGAGTATGTTTTAATAAATGAATGTTTAGAGAAATTATTTGTTAATAAGATAGCTTGTATGCAAGCATGAATGATGATTTTATCTAAATAACTGTATGTTATCATGAAGAACAAAATGATTGTATGATCTCAGTCTTCGGTAATGTTTTCCATGAAAACTTTGTTTCTTTTGAGATTAGACATGCATGAAGGTTTATATCTTTAAAATTGACTTAATAACTTTCTTGAGGCGAAATCCTATGAGACATAAAAATATAAAATGATATAGGCACCATTTTCTTTGGATCGTTTGAGCCTTTTCAAGCCCACCTTATGATATTAGACCCTTGAAACTAAAATTTTGAGCTTAAAGACCTGTTTATTGCAATGAACCTACATTACATGCCACATTACCATCTTTGTAAGTTATCCTAATTTTGTGCACCTATCTTAACTTAAGTTGTCTTGGTAATCAACATTTGAGGAAATTTTCATAAAGATGTATGTGCTCATGGTTATAAAAAAAAGGGCGAAGAAAAGTTTGCTCAGTCTTCAAAGAGGAAAAAAATGTATGAGCTTAAGTTCAAAATAAGTTTGGGGGCGTTCCAAAGGTTCACGTAAAGAAAAAGGTTCTATTACGAGAAAACCAAGGCAAAGTTAAAGGTTAAGATCTTGAAACCGAAATATCCCATCTTTTAAAATCCCTACCTTTGACCGAGCCCTATTACAACCTTATAAAAGACCTATTGATTTAATGATTATGTTACCTACATTAGTGGAGAGGAAGTCCTAAGTTCAACATATGAAGATTATAAATAAGCTTTACGATTGTTTTGCTTGATTGATGAGAAATTATGTTGAATGAAAGAATATTATCTATGGCTGTGACGTATATACATACTATGATTCATGTTAGCATACCTTGAAACTTAGTATAAAATTTTCAAAATGGTTGCATATGAATTACTAGTTAATGAAGAAGATCGATGAGCATGAATTTATTAATACATGATTATGGGGCAATGATTGATGCTGCTTACACTTTTAGCAATTTTTCTTTAGCGAGACCTTGTGCTGTGCATGAACATTACTCGGGACGAGCAATTATTTAAGTTTAGGGGTGTATAAACTGAAAAATATATAGGATTTTTCCTATATAAATGATCACCTCTTTACTTATATTTGTTGTTAAAACCAAGTAATTGTTTAATAAATTAATGAAATATGTGAAAATATGAAAACAGGACATAGAAATTATTAAAATGTGATTTTATGCTTTATTATATAGTTTTCATGCATAAAATGGATTATTTTATATTTAATTCAGCATATTATATTTTATGACATAAAGTGGGCCATGCATGATTAAATTAAATAATAAAATATAAAATTATATTTAATAATTAATTTTAAAATATTTTATTAATAATTTGGGTTTTAATTAATTTAATTAAGTTGGTAAATTTTAAATCTTTGGTCCTCTAACTTATTGATTTATTTTTGGATAGGTGTGAGAGCTTTAATTTGATTACAAAACTGTCCAAATGGAAGGCCAAGTCAACCGAAAATTCAGCTGAATATGGAGGTTCATAGACCATCTTTTTTGGTTTAATTACACAAGGTCCTTGAAGAGTTGAAGAAATCAGAGATTTTCCCGAAGATTTGCTAGTGACCGAGTCTTAGTCCTGAGTTGTTGTGGCACTCAAATTGACCAAGAATCAAGCAACATCAGCCACATTCCCTCAATTCATGGCCAGCCACCCTTGGAAGGTGTTTTGAAAGGTGGACACTCCTATTTTTAGCAAACTAGCTCCAATGCCTCACCTATAAATAAGAGCCCTTTTCTCACTTTTTCAATCATCCCTCATCCCTCATTCATCCCTCACTCATTCAGCATTCTATCCTCTCTC
Organism: Gossypium arboreum; assembly: GCF_025698485.1. NCBI lineage: Eukaryota > Viridiplantae > Streptophyta > Magnoliopsida > Malvales > Malvaceae > Gossypium > Gossypium arboreum. The sequence goes on from NC_069076.1 coordinate 11,119,586, forward strand.
AATTCTCTTAGCTTTCTTAGTCCTCACACCTATCATCATCTTGGAATAAAGATTTTGAGCAAATTAGCCTCTTAAAGAACCCTTGGTCAGCTACCTTGGGGAGCCATCAGCAAAGGAGCAAAGCGAAGGAACGAAGGAGTCCTCATCAGTCAGAGTCTTAGGTGACATCCACTCTGAATTGGGTTTAATCTTTCTTACTTTAATTTAATTCAAGAATGTTTGCTATGTGTTCTTTGTTCTGGTTTACAACAACAATGATAGCTTAATTTCATTTAAGCTAGGATGATTGTTTTGATTTAATAATAATTATTTGATTCATGCTTATAATATCTGTGCCTCAATAAATCATGTTTTCAATTAAAATCAAGTCTATATTTCGTTCATAGGTGATTGAAATGCACCTGAATTAGCTGAGAGATCCTAACTAGACGATGGCTAATGGACGCATAATTGAAACGTGCATGCTCAATTTAGATCCTTAACCGATTAAATTGCAGGTTGCATAACATCCCTAACCAGGCTCTATTATCTACATAGTTTTTAGATTTGTGTGATTAAACTGTTTCAAACCCAACACGTTCATGTTACCTCACACAAATACTAAGAAACCCTTAGTAAATAAGGATTAGTAAGTAAAGGATTCCGAAAGGACCTAACGTGGTTTCCAAACTCATGAAAGATCGAATTGCTATGGAGTGTTTTTCCGAATATTGATAAGCATGTTGATAATAATTTGAGTTTCATTTAAGTAATTGTCCTAGCTTATTTATGTTATAATTTTTGCTTATTGTGTTAATTCTGCTAAATTCTATCTCATTCATATAGTTTGCATACTTAGGATAAATTACATTAGGGATCATTGCATTTAGTTTCATATACTTAATTTTTTATCACTTCTCAATTATATTGTTTTTTTTATAAAATTGTTAATAAACTTTTACAAACTAAGTGGCTTAGCACAAATACAATCCCTGTGGAGACGATAACTCGATACTTACTTGTAATACCCTTACGACCGAATCTGACGTATCACATCAAAGTGCATTCTAAAACTTGAACTTGTTGGTGAAAACTGTTTTTGAGTAAAAACCCATTTAGTATTTATTGCTTGAGAAAACTTGGTGATTTCCGTTATTACATCTAAAGTTAACTTATCAAAAGTTTGTTATTACTGATTTCATAATCCGTTTAAAACAGCAGAAGCTTTACTAGTTGAAAGCCTTAAGGTTAAAAATGCCAGTTTTTCTTTGAAAACATTATTATTGTGAAGACTCAATGTTCTTACTCTAGCAATTTAAAACACGAAATCAAAAGCCCGATAAAAGTTAAAAAATTCCCCAAATGGCCTTATTACATAATTAAAAACCCAAATATAAAATTTTTGAATAAGTTAAGTCATCATCAAACAATCTGCATCAAGTGGCACCTTTGAGTCCCTCGCGGCTCCAAATCATCTAAGGCTGGGGATTTGCTGCACAGTTTAAAAGAAAGGTGAGTTTACGAAAAACTCAGTGTGTAATCCCCTACCAATCAAGCGATGCAAGTGCATACAAGATGGCGATTGGGCTGAGCCCTATTCGATAATAGATCAGCCTAGGCCTTAGCCCTATACATAGATGGTGTGGGCCTAATCCCTAAACAGTAATAGCACAGCGCAGGTATGCAACCCATCCCAATCCAACCAACACACCACCTGTACCAACCAATACACCACCTGTACCAACCAATACACCACCCATACCAACCAACACACCATGTGGGGATTAAATCGACCCACCCAGCTAGCACACCAATATCACAGTGAAGCTACTAACAGTAACGCAGCAAAGCTGCTAATAAAAGTAAACGTGGTCTAGCCACTAATATCAGAATACGTGGCAAAGCCACCAGAACAGTAAAACGTGGCAAAGCCACTTGTACAGTACTTCCTCCGAATCAGAATCCCAACCTAATGTAAAATGTCAAGTCATAAATATTATGTGTATGCAAGATTTCATACTCAGATATAGTCATGCATATATCATACGCTCATCACTCAACCTACCTCTAGGGTATAATGGTCATTTCCATCCGTTAGGGTTAAAATAGTAATTTTACCCCTCAAGGGTATTTTGGTCATTTAACTACTTTTAAGGTCTCAGTACAGATAACGACCCTTTAAAAGGTCTGCAGTCATCTCAAACGACTCAGATAACCCGTATGGCCCAAGAAGTGTAAATGGGCCCGAGGCTCATTACTCGGCCCAAGTGGGCCCACATGCTCGTATGGCCCAAACAGCCCAATTTTAGTTATGACTTTGCGGTCCCATAGCCCACTCCATTATTTGTCACTTATCGTAAACTTTATTCGTGTGGTCCCCACGACCCATTGGGCCCACACGGCCCATCTCAGTCCAAAGAGCCCATAACGGCCCAAGCTCATAAAAACGCTCGTGGCGGCCTCTACAGTCTGTTGTCCCTGATTTGCAGGCTCAGTTTACCACACGGGTGTTTGCACACTCGTGAGGCCTCAAATGCCGAAGTTTCAACTTTTCAACTTTTTGGCTTTTGCCGATTCACAACAACGTAATGGTGTGAATACACACCATTGTTCATCGTTTTGGTAGTAGCAACAGTTTGGGTTTACGTTTACAATCCTTTTTGGAGAGGAAAACAACAATCACCACGCTGCCAACCTAAATCCAAAATAATGATCCAAAGTCAGCTTTTAGTTACTTGGATTAGCCATTTTCTTATTATTTCTTAATTCCCAACATAATATACTGCTTACCTTGATAGCACAAGTAGTGTTCAAACCACCCTTAACCCACAATCACCCACTTATTGGCAACGATCTGCATTAAGGTCCACTTTGTTACACAACCTTAAATATAATCAACTTTAACCATGTGAGCTTCTTACCGAAACAAGGACTAAGAGAGGAGAGCAACAGTATTCGGCTTTTCCCAACATAAACTACAAGCACACGATACCACGAATGCATCCCTTAACAATAATCGATAAAAAGAAAGGGATTAGGGAGAAAGACTATTATAGTAGAGCAAAAAGAAAGAGAAGTGGCACAACTGTGAACCCACATATTGGAGATAGCAATAACAAGGCTCAGCTAATGCTAGGATTTCGGCAATCCAAGAGGAAACTCAGTTACCTTGATCAAGCAGGGAGAGATTTGGCTAGGCAAAAGAGCATTCGGCTAGCTCAGAGAAAGGCCCAAATGAGTCGAAAGGGAGAGGAGGCAAGAGGGATTCAGTCAAGGCTCCAAGAGGGAAACACAGTTAAGAGTAAGAGGGCCAAAGAAGAGTGTGACAAGGAGAAAAGAGAAATGGATATTAGAGAAAGGAAGAATTCGGTCAAAGACTTAGAAGAAAAGAGAGAAGAAGGTCATGTCATTCGGCACAAAGTAGAATAAAAGAATGAAATGAAGATAAGGAAATTTGGCTTAAATCCTGAAAGGCACGGAAAGAGATCGGCACAAGGGAGAATGGTACCAAAAATGTCAAAAAGAACAAAACCCAAAATAGAAGAGGAGGAGTTTGGACCCTACTCTCACACTAATTGTCAAAAATGCACTCCCAAAACACCCTTAGTCGAATTTGCACCCACAAGCACCCCCATTCGACTACAACTCCTTCCAATTTGAATTCCTTGAAAATCTCGAAGATTTTCTCCCCTTATCTATCCTTGATATCCTCCATAACAACCTCATGACTCATTCAAACTCTCCACCACCAAAGTTTAAACCCAACACCAACTTTGCCGTCCCTTGGTAGCAAAATAAATGCTCCTTGCTTGCCATGGGATTCGAACCCATGCCTCCTTTAGATGACCCACACACTACTTGACACTAAGCCACAAGGCTTTTTGTGACATAAAATCCCACACACTTAAACATAAATCCTAACCGCTAACAGTCAGTCTCCCTTAAGAATAAAACTAAAAATTTTGCCAAGGCCCAGACTCGAACCTAGGCTTCCTAAACACTCCCAAACACACCCAAATCACTAATCCAATAAAGCAAACATGAAATTTGTGTCAAAGCATGCAAAATTATAGACCCTACATTATTGGGCCGTTACAAATCTACGCTCCTTAAAAAAATTTTAGCCCCAAAATTTACCTGGTCAGAATAAGTGAGGGCATTGATGTCGTATCACCTCTTCTGGTTCCTACGTGGCCTCTTCTGAACCGTGGTTACGCCAAAGCACCTTGACTAGTGGAACAGATTTCTTCCTCAATACTTTAACAAAATAATCCAATATCTGCAACGGTTCTTCCTCGATAGTTAAATCAAGCCTAACCTTAATTTCCTCAACTGACACGATGTGCGAGGGATCAAAAAGGTACCGCCTCAGCATTGAAAAGTGAAACAAGTCATGAATCCTATCCAGCTCTAGAGGCAACTCAAGTTGATAAGCGACCGGTCCCACATGCTTAAGTACTCGATAAGGCCCAATAAACCTAGGGCTAAGCTTGCCTTTCTACCCAAACCTCAAAATTTTCTTCCATGGTGAGACTTTAAGAAAGAAATAATCCCCCACCAAGTACTCGATCTCTTTATGCTTTAGGTCTGCATAAGACTTCTGCCTATCAGATGCTTCCTTTAATCGATCTCGAATCAACTTTACCTTGTCTTCTGTATTGAAAATTAATTCTGGCCCCAGAATTCACTTCTCACCCAATTCAGTCAACAGGTAGGAGTACGACACCTACGACCATATAACGCCTCATACGGTGCCATTTGAATACTGGACTAGTAGCTATTGTTATACGCAAACTCTGTCAATGGCAAATAATCCTCCCAGTTGCCTCTAAAATTAACTATAAAACTTCTTAACATGCCTTCCAGTATCTGAATCACCCTCTCTGACTGCCCATCTGTTTGAGGGTGGAACGCAGTGCTGAAATCCAATCTTGTACCTAAAGCCTCATGTAACTTCTTCCAGAACTGAGATGTGAATCTAGGATCTTTGTCAGATATGATAGAAACTGGTACACCATGCACTCTCACAATCTCGAACACATTCAACTTGGCCAACTTCTGCAACGAATAATCAGTGCGGATCGGTAAAATAGGCAGATTTAGTCAATCGGTCTATAATCACTAATATCAAATCCTTCTTAGTAGGCATTAAGGGTAGCCCACTTACAAAATCCATGGCTACCCTCTCTCACTTCCAGAGTGGAATTTTAACTGGCTGCAGTAACTCAGAAGGTAGTTGATGCTCAGCCTTAACTTACTGGCATGTCAGGCACTTACTCACATAATTAGTAACTCCGCATTTCAACCCTGGCCACTAGTACCGCTCACAAAGATCTCGGTATAACTTGTTCCCACCAGGATGCATAGCATATAAGCTACTATACGCCTCTTGTAGTATAGACTGCCTCAAACTCTAATCTCTCGGCATGAAAACTCTTCTACGAAAACATAATACTCCTTCACTATTTAGCCTAAAATATGTAGTCTCACCATTCTTGACTTGTCAATAACGAGAAACTAGCGACTCATCCAGCAATTGTTTCTCCTTAATTTGATCAGTCCAAGTCAGTCTCACTTGCAGTTCAGCTAACAAGCTACCATTATCGAATAGACTGAGACGAGCAAACATTGCTCTCAAATCAGATACAACCCTAAGGCTCAGTGCGTCAGCTACCACATTAGCTTTACCAAGGTGGTACTCAATTGAACAATCATGATCCTTAAGTAACTCTATCCACCTCCGTTGCCTAAGATTCAGCTCTTTCTGAGTAAGGAGATACTTGAGGCTTTTATGATCTGTGAAAATAATAGTCTTTTCACGGTATAAGTATTGTCTCCAAATCTTTAGTGCAAATATCACCGCAACTAACTCTAAATCTGGGGTAATTTGCCTCATGAGGCTTAAGCTGATGAGACGCGTAAGCAACCACTTTACCCTCTTTCTTCAACATACAACCCAATCCAATGTGTGACGCATCATTGTAGACAATAAATTCCTTCCCAGACTCTGGCTGTATCAAAACAGGGGCCTTAGTCAGAACATCCTTCAATTTCTCAAAACTCTCTTGTTGTTTATCAGTCTAATTGAATGGTACCCCTTTACACAGTAGCTTGGTTAGAGGTGCAGCAATCAGTGAAAACCCTTCAACAAAATGTCTGTAATACCCAGCCAGACCCAGAAAGCTTCGAATCTCAGATACCGTCTTTGGTGGTTTCCAATCCACTACAGCTTCAATTTTTCGAGGATCCACCCTAATTCCCTCTGCCGACACTACATGACCCAGAAACGTCACTTCTCTCAGCCAGAACTCACACTTGTTGAACTTTGCGTAAAGCTAATTTTCCCTCAAAATTTGTAAGACAATTCGAAGATGCGCATCATGATCCTCTTCGGTCCTTGAATACACCAGAATGTCGTCTATAATCACAACTACGAACTGATCCAAATAAGGCTAAAATACTCGATTTATCAAATCCATGAAAGCCACTGGTGCATTCATCAATCCAAACGGCATCACTAGAAACTCGTAATGACCATAGCGAGTTCTAAACGCAGTCTTATACACATCAGCCTCCTTAACCTTCAGCTGATGATACCCATACCGAAGATCTATCTTGGATAAAACTGTAGCTCCTCGCAGCTGGTCAAACAGATCATCTATCATCAATAAAGGGTGCTTGTTCTTGATAGTCAGTTTGTTCAATTGATGATAATCGATTCATATGCGCATGGATCCACCCTTCTTCTTCATAAACAACACCAGTGCTCCCCACGGGGACACACTCGGTCGAATGAATCCTCGGTCCAATAGCTCTTGAGTTTGAGCCTTTAACTCTACCAGCTCCTTCGGTGCCATCCTATAAGGGGAAATGGACACTGGAGTTGTTCCAGGTAGGAGCTCAATGCCGAATTCGACCTCATGGTTTGAAGGCAAACCAGGAAGTTCTTTAGGAAATACATCTGATAAACCATAAATTATACATATTTTTTACCCCATGTTTAATGCATTTTATAGATGATTTCTCATTAGAATTGGTGAATTTGATGCTTCTAATGCTTTAATATCATATTTTGTACTCAGGAGAGCACCAAGAGTCAAAAGGAGCCAAAAACGAGCCAAAAAGGGACAAAACGGACCAAATCAAGAAGATGACACGGCCTAAGCCTTGCCACACGGGCATCTCACACACCCGTGTCTTTTGAGGGTGTCGAACAAGGCTTTCACGATTCACATGGCCTGGTCATTGACCCACACAGCCGTGTTCAATTTAACGGATTAAACACGACCGTGGCACACGGGCGTGTCCCTACCGAGCCCAAGTTAAGTCCAATTCGGAAAAGGCCACTTTTGAGGGCTTCTAGGCATTCCAAAGCCTATAAATACACCCTAGAAGAGGACGGAGAAGGGGGTAAGGAATTACCCTAAGAAAGCCAATTGATCCATCTCAGAAGCCGGATTCATCATCAAGACTGAATATCTCTCCTCAATTTCCCTTCAAGAGTTTTGGGTTTTCTTTATGTTTTGTATTATTTATTCTTCTGAGATGTTTTCTTATTTAGTTATGAATTAAATCCCCTAAATACCTAAGCGGAATGAAACCTAAGACGAATCTTGATATTATTTTCTGAGTCATATGATAAATATTTAACTTGTTCTTAATTATGTGTTCTTAATTCTTGTTTTGATATCCCAGGATACTGATTCAAGACATGCTCTTATTCAGATGAGGAATAGACCCTGTCTAAGAGTACTTTTGTCATAATTAGGCGAAGTTGATTGCACGCCTAGAAATTGGGTGACAAGATTTTGCCGAATTAGGGTGAAACCTAATAAGGGGATCCATAAATCGAGTTAATGCAACCCTAGAGTGTTAATTAGAGAAAAGTCTCGGTTATTCAATTTAGGGATTAGACGTTATTAGTCTTGAATAGGGATAACAACATAACTTAGGGATTGTGACACCCCTAAATTGACCCTAGTCGGAAAGCGGTTTCGGGACCGCTAAACCGAGTCACCAAATTATTTGAATATGATATTTATTGTCTAAAATATGTGAATATGAATGTGTGAAAGTTTTAAGCTTCGATTTAGTTAATTGCATGTGAATTTAGTTAATAGGACTTATGTATGACACTTTTAAAATGTGATAGTTAATCTATAAGGATCAATTAATGCATGTCATATGAATAAAGGGTTTGCATGTCAAATATCCATTATTAATGAGTAGTGGCCGGCCATGGATGGGTCATTGATGATAATATGAATTCTTTTATTAGCACTATGAGTTTAGAAAATAAAAGAATGAATTAACAATGATAAAACATGAGGTGAGTGGGAGGAGAAACCAAAGTTGTCTCCCCTTACTCCCCATTGCCGTGACTAGTGAAAGAGGAGAAAACAAAGTTCTTTCTTTGTTGTTCAACTTGGCCGAATAGAAGAAGCAAAGGAAGGGAAGAAATTTCGGTCACTTGAATCCTTAGGAAGGTTAGTACATTGTGTTGAAATTGTGAAATAATTACTTGTTTTAGGTAAATTATCATGGTTCTTGCTTAGCCCATGCAAAAATTTCCACTAATGATGGGTGAATAGAGCCTTCGGCTAAGGTTATAAGGGAAGAAATTTTGATTGCTTTACTTGAATCTTGATGATGAATGTATTGAGGAAAGAACTTGGTCTTTCTAAAAATATGAATGGTTAAAGCTCATACTAGTAATAGCCGAATTAAAGAATGCTTGATGTCATGAGTAAATGCTATTCATGTTAATTGGATGAGAAAGGGTAGTTGGGTGAAGTAGAGTCTATCAAATGAGCACATATGTTCACTAGTTGCTAAATGAAGAAAAAATCGGCTAACAAGGGAGTACTAAGGTCGAATATGATTTTGAATATTAGTGGTGTAGTTGCCGAATTTGAACTATGAAGTTATTGAGTAATGTGTGTGTTTTAAGTGATAGAATTGAGTGAATGCTTGGAATGTGATATGTATGAATTATGTGTTAAATTAAGGTTTGCTAAGCTAGCTATTAAGATGAAGTGCAAATGTTAGTATTTGATTGCTAGTGTATATATGTGTACTAGCCGAGCTTTGAATTTAAATAATGGTTGGAGCACCATGTGTTGTAATGAGATTATTTGAGTGAAATCATAGATATTTATATGATGAATTCGATTGTGGATATACATGCTTAAATAAGATGCACACATGAATGAATAGATAGCTTGGTGTTTGTAACACCCCGAACCCGAGACCGTTGCCGGTGTCGGACACGAGGGGTTAACAAGCCAAAACCACTTATGGCACCGACCAATTTGACATTCCAGGCAAGCTGGAAAACTGCGTTGCTGTCGCCTTAAAAAGCATATCTCGAGTTTCACAACTCAGAAACTGATTCCGTAAATTTTCCATGAATTTAGACTCATATATCCATCCATGGATTTATTTCTAGAATTTTTGGTCGGGCCAATTGGTACAGTTTATTAGTTAAAGTCACCCATGTTACAGGGGTCGACTACACTGACCTTCGCGTGTTACAACTTGAATATCTCTCTGTACAGGGTTTCAATACTGATGCCGTTTGTTTCTAATGAAACTAGACTCAAAAAGAAATCTGCACATATTAGGAATGACTTCTAATTCATTCTGGATAATTTATGGTAAATTTTCAAAGTCTCGACAGGGGACCCAGAAACCGTTCTGGCCCTGTCTCACGATAACTTTAATATCTCTTAACACGTAACTCCTATGACCGTTTCGTTTCTTCCATATGAAAGTAGACTCATCGAGGTTCATTTACATAATTCTTTCACTATTTAATACCATCCCTACAATTTTTGGTGATTTTTCACATTCCCGTTACTGCAGCTGGCAGCACCTGTTTTTAAGGTAGGTCTTACCTATTTTGTAGTCTCCATGAACCAACTAGTCTTGCCATACATAGGTTCACCTATGATCATTTTTAGCCATTCCAATGGCTGATCATGTGACCAACACTCCCATTTCCAATCCATAATCACATCATGAAACCATATATATATATACAAATCACAAATGGTCTAAGTTCGTACTTTACTTCTACGAGCCATTTTCGCATGGCCGTACACATGTACATCACAACACATTTGAACCAACAAGGGGTAGTCCTATACATGCCATTTCAAAGTTCAACCAAAATTATACCAAAATGGAGGCTTTGATAGTGTGGATGACTTCGACTTCAATGACCCGTATCCGATCGCTAACTAACAAAATCTATAAAGCGAGAGCCAAAGCAACGGGTAAGCATTTTGATGCTTAGTAAGTCTCAAGCAATAAAATCAGCTTTAACTAAAGCATTACATTCACATAGCCAAATGAATCATTTCATTAATACACATTCACATAATCATACTTACTTCACACTTCATCATTGTATACTTTCACAAGATATCAACCAATTCAATAGCTGAAAATTCGTTAGTCGATTGAACGAATGTTACTCAAACATATCGACTTTTCCAATGCACATATAAACATACCTTATCCTTTGGGCTTTTCGAGCGTACTAATTAAATTTATTACAGCAATCAACGCCACCTTCAGCCCAAGCTTCTTCGAATACAACCGGATATAACCACATGCACGAATGCCTTGGTCTTAGCCCGGATAGAACGACTTGCACAAATGCCTTCGGTATTAGCCCGGATTTAACAACTTGCACGAATGCCTTGGTCTTAGCCCGATTTAGTCACTAGCATAATTGCCTTCGGTCTTAACCCGGATTTAACTACTAGCATAAATGTCTTTGGGACTTAGCCGGATATCATTTAATTGCTCATGCACACACATACATCAATAGTCATTACACATCCATGTTTCGTTTTTCGTTACTAAGGCTCAAACACAAACATATCACTAGCATAATCGCCTTCGGACTTAGCCCGGTATCATTCAAATACTCATACACACATAAATCAATAATCATTACACATCCATATTTCATTTCACATAATTCGAGTAGGGTCATTTCTTTAGGACTTACCTCGGATGTTGTCGAACGGCTTCAACGGCTATTCGATCACTTTTTCCTTCCCCTTATCCAATTGTGGCCCTCTAAGCTCTCGAGCTTTATGTTAACAAGTAAATTGATTTAGTCGTTTGAATATCAAAGGGGAATCCAAGGTACTTAGCCCTTATAAGGCTGCACACAATTATATTCACACACTTGAGCTCATTAATTATAACATAGCATCAAGCACTCATATGGCCGATTATACTTAGTCATACTTGCACCAAATCAACAATAATTTCAAGGTTTTCATACTATACATGCACTAGGCCGAATGTACATGCAAATTTCACAACCATTCTTCAACAAATTTCTCCTTTAAAGAAACATATTTATTACTTTCTTCATAACCAAAACATCATGTGCAAACATATATACACATATAGGTGTAAGGTCGAATTTCAAGGTATCCATAACCATCCAAAACACAAATTTTTAACTAACATGCAAGAAGCATAAACCATGCTCATGAATGCATCATGGCCAAATACATCACAATCATGCCCCTTTCAACTTCGGTCATGGTTAAACAAAAAAACTCAATGTCTTACTCAAGATTGCTACAAAGAAATTTCAAGAGTAGTCAATCCATCATTGCATGCATCATTAGCAAGCTTCACATTTAGCATGCAATGACTTTAACACAATAATAACCTTGGCCAAATACCATTTCCATGGCATAACAAGGATTTGAACCATGGCTAACATGAACATCAAGTTAGCAACCAAAACATGCATGAATCTCATGACACAACCTCATACATACCTTAATCTTGATGCAAGTTTAGCCAAATCTCCTTCTAGATCTCTTCTAAACAAAGAAAATGAAGCAAAATCTCTTCTTCCTCTTAAGAATTTCGGCCAAAGGAAGGAGGGAAAAGATGAACAAATTTTTTGTTTTTCTTTATCACCTACACGGCAATGGGGGGATGCTACACTCACACACATTTTTTTTGTTTCTCTTCCCACATTTTAATTATTAATCATTTCTCTCATGCTCCATTAACAAAACATGTTTCAACATGTTTTCTTTTCCCATAAACCATGTCATGGCCGGCCACCACCTATAAAAAGGGGGAATTTGACATGCAAGTCCATTGTTTTGCATGCATGCTTTAATTAGTCATCACACATTTCCCCATCATACTTTCAAAGTTTACTACTAGGTCCTTTCTAGTGAAATTCACATTTATAGCTCTAAATCAAAACATCAAAATGTCACACATGAATACACACATATTATAGGCATCAAAATAAATTTTAGATTATTTTTTATGCCTCGGTTTTGTGGTCCCAAAACCACGTTCGACTAGGGTCAATTTTGAGTGTCACAACTCTCCCCACTTAAGAAATTTTCGTCCCCAAAATCTTACCGTAAATAGGGTTGGGTATCGCTCTTTCATAGAGTTCTCGGTTTCCCAAGTAGCTTCTTCTATCCGTGTTTGAGCCATAACACTTTCACTAGCGGAACCCGCTTGTTTCGCAACTCTTTCACTTCACGTGATAGGATACGAATCTGTTCTTCCTCATAACTCATATTGGCTTGAATTTCAACCTCCGATGGACTAATCACGTGCGATGGATCGGATCTATAGCGTCGAAGCATCGAAACATGAAAGACATCGTGAATCTTTTCGAGTTCGGGGCAAAATCGACGATATGCCACCGGACCGACTCGCCGGATATCTCATATGGCCCAATGAACCTCGGGCTCAACTTTCCCTTACGGCGAATCTGAGTATCTTTTTCCAAGGTGAAACCTTGAGAAACACTTTATCTCCCACCTAATGCTCGATGTCTTTACGCTCAGATCCGCGTCGACTTCGACGATCGGAGGCTATCTTCGACTTTCACGGATTACTTTCACTTTACTTCAAAGATCTCTAATCAAATCCACCCGAAAATTTTGCTTTCACCGAGCTCACCAAAACAATGGTGTACGGCATTTACGACCGTACAAAGCCTCGTAGGGTGCCATCTTAATACTTGATTGAAAGTCGTTGTTGTGTTTAATTCAATCAAAGGCAAATACCATTCCATGAACCACGAACTCGAGGATGCAACATCTCAACATATCCTCAAGTATCTGAATTATCAGCTCGGATTGACCATCGGTTTGGGGGTGAAAGGCGGTGCTGAAATGCAACTTTGTACCCAAAGCTTCTTGCAACTTTTTCCAAAATCGCGAGGTAAATCTCGGATCTCTATCCGACACGATGGAAATAGGCACCCCGTGTAATCTCACAATCTAAGAAACGTACAGTTCGGCTAGTTTGTCCATTGAAAAGTCCGTACGTACGGGGACAAAGCGAGCTGACTTAGTCAATCTATCTACAACGACCCAAATCGCATCCTTCTTACTCACTGACAGTTGCAGTCCGGATTCGAAGTCCATTGTGACTCGATCCCATTTCCACTCGGGTATCGTGATCGGCTGAAGTAATCCTGAAGGCACTTGATGTTTCGCTTTCACTTGTTGACATATTAAACACCTCGAAACAAAGTCGGAGATGTCTCGTTTCATACCATGCCACCAAAACCGATGTTTCAAATCGTTGTACATCTTCGTACTCCCCGGGTGGATCGCCATTCGGCTACAATGGGCTTCGCTCAAGATATCGAAATAAGTTCCGAATTCTTTGGAACACACAGACGACTCCTGAACCTCAAACAATCGTCATCATCGATCTGAAACTCCGATTCCCTGTTCGGAACACACTCAGCCCGTTTTGCAACCAACTCATCGTCGACCTTCTGAGCTTCACAAATTTGATGTATCAATAATGGTTTGGCTTTCAATTCAGCTACTAACACGTTGTCGGATCGAACGGACAAGTGCACATTCATTGCTCGTAAAGCGAATAATGATTTACGACTCAAGGCATCCGCAACCACATTCGCCTTTCCCGGGTGATAGTCAATGACCAGCTCATAATCCTTTAACAGCTCGAGCCCACGTCTTTGTCGCAGATTTAAGTCTCTTTGAGTCATCAAATATTTGAGATTTTGTGATCCGAATACATGGCACTTCTCACCAAATAAGTAATGTCGCCAAATCTTTAAGGCGAATACGATAGCGACCAATTCGAGATCATGGGTCGGATAATTTTTCTCATGTGGCTTTAATTGGCTCGACGATAGGCCACAACTCGACCTTCTTGCATCAATACACAACCTAACCCAAGTAGGGAGGCGTCACTATAAATGACAAACTCTTTGCCAGATTCGGGTTGCACTAGAATTGGGGCTTTAGTCAAATAAGTTTTCAGTTGATCGAAACTTTTCTGACATTTCTCCGTCCATTCGAACTTAACATCCTTTTGGAGTAGCCGTCATTGGCGTGGCTATCGTTGAGAAACCTTTACAAATCGTCGGTAATAACCGCAAGCCCCAAAAGCTCGAACCTCGGTAATATTTCTGAGGCTTCCAATTAAGTATGGCTGAAATTTTGTTCGGTCGACTCGAATACCCGATGCGATATCACATGCCCCAAGAAGCTAACCTCTCTTAACCGAACTCACACTTCTTGAACTTAGCATATAATTGCTTATCCGTAAAATTTACAAGACTAACCTCGGTGTTCAGCATGTTCGGTCTCATTTCTTGAATAGACCAAGATGTCATCAATGAACACGACTACGAACCGATCCAAATATGGTCTGAAGATCCGATTCATTAAATCCATAAATACCGCAGGGGCATTAGTAAGCCCAAACGGCATCACTAGGAACTCATAGTGACCATATCTCATTCTGAAGGCAGTCTTGGGTACGTCCGAATCTCGAATTCGCAATTGATAATAGCCCGATCTGTGACAGCCCAAAATAGACCCTAGCCGGAATGTGGTTTCGGGACCACTAAACCGAGTCATAAAAATAATTAATTGTTATATTCTATGCTTACTATGTGTGTGCATGCATATGTGGAAATTTCATTCTCTAATTTTACCCATTTGTATGAGAAAGTATTAAATAGGGATCAAAGTGAAACATGGTGAAATATGATAGGCTAATTTTAAATGGCTTGTTAGTACATGTTAACAAAAGGTGGAGTTGCATGTCAAATAATCCCTTCCTAAGGAGGAGTGGCGGCCATGACAAGGTTATGGGCAAGGGAACATGTTTCCAACATGTTTTGCTAGTGGTGTATGTAGGAAGTCATAAAATAAAGACTAGCATTAAAGAAAAAAAAATTGTTCATCCATTCTAAACACTTTGGCGAATGTCCTAAAGAAAGAAAAGAAAATTTGTTCATCCTTTCTCATCTCCTTGGCCGAAAATACTAAGGGAAAAGGGGAGGATTTTGCTTCATGCTTGGGTTGGAAGAGACCTAGAAGGAGATTTGGCTAAGTTTGCATCAAGATTAAGGTATGTATGAGGTTGTGTTGGGAGTTTCATGCATGGTTTGGTTGCTAATTTGATGTGCATGTTAGCCATGGCTCAAATCCTTGTTATGCCATGGAAATGGTATTTGGCCAAAGTTGTTATGGTGATAAAGCCATTGCATGCTAAGTGTGAAGCTTGATGATGATGCATGCAATGATGGATTGTCTACTCTTGAGTAAGATTTTGAGTTTTCTTTTGTGTTTAACCATGATTGAAGTTGAATGGAGCATGATTGTCATATTCGCCATGATGCATTCATGAGCATGGTTCATGCTTCTTGCATGTTAGTTAAAATTTGTATTTTGGATGGCTATGGACACCTTGAAATTCGCCATGCTCATATTGTATATATATGTTTGCACATGATGTTTTGGCTATGAAGTAAGTGATGAATATATTGGTTTAAAGAAGAAGATGTGGAAGAATGCTTGTGAAATTGCAAGCACAATTCGGCCTAGCACACATATAAGTGCTTGATGCTATATTATAAGTTTTGGACCACAATGTGCAAAGCATTAACTAGTAAAATGCATGCTGTTTTTGTGAGGTATTAAGTGCAAAATTGGCCTCAACATGTACATGAATATTCGGCCTTGGGTAGCCTATAGAAGGCCTTAGCTTTTCCTTGATGCTCAAATAAATTATATTGAATTGCTTGATGTAGTATAAAATGTGCATGACCATTGTGTATTCAAGCTAAAGAGTGGCCATATGACCATTTAAACTCCTTGTCATATTCGGCCATAAGCAAGCACAATGAGGTTTTAATAAATTGAATTTGTTTGAATTAGCTCAAGAGCTAAGAGGGCCACAATTGGACAAGGGGAAGGAAAAGGTGATCGAATAGCCGAAAAGCCGTTCGACAACATCCGATGTAAGTCCTCAAGAAGTGACCTTACTTGAATTATGTGAGATGAAGTATGGATGTGTATGATTATTGATTTATGTGTGTATGAAATTGAATGATACCCGGCTAAGTCCGAAGGCGAATATGCTTGTGAATATATGTGCGTTTGAGCCTTAGTATTAAAATGAAATATGTATGTCCAATGATTATTGATGTATGTGTACATGAGAAATTGAATGATATCCGGCTAAGCCCGAAGACAATTATGCTGGAAATTATATCCTGGTTAAGACCGAAGGCAATTGTGCTAGTGGCTATATCTGGCTAAGACCGAAGGCATTTGTGCGAGTTATTCTATCGGGCTAAGACCGAAGGCATTTGTGCGTGATTATATCCGGTTATATTCGAAGAATCTTGGGCTGGAGGTGAGTGTTGGTTGCTGTAATGAATTCAATTAGTACACTCGAAAAGCCCAAAGGATAAGGTGCGTTATATGTGCATTGGAAAGTCGACATGTTTGAGCAACATTAGCTCAATCGACTAATGAATTTCAGTTATTGAATTGATTGATACTTTGTGAAAGTATATAATGATGAAGTGTGAAGTAAGAATGTGTATTAATGAAATGATGCATTTGGCTATGTGAATGTACTGCTGTAATTAGAGTTGATTATATTCCTTGAGACTTACTAAGCATAAAAAATGCTTACCCGTTACTTTGGCTCTCTGTTTTATGATTTATTTCGATAGCAATCGGATTCGGGATCAATAAAGTCGAAGTCATCCACTATCACGCCTCTATTTTGGTATAAATTTTGGTTGAACTTTGAAATGGCATGTATAGGACTACCCTTGTTGGTTGAATATGTTGTGATGTATATATATGCGGCCATGCGAAAATGGCTCGTAAAAGTGAAATGTCGACTTAGACTAATTGTGGTTTGTATGTATATATTTGGTGTCATGATGTGGCTATGGCTTGGAAATGGGAATGTTGGTCATATGATCAGCCATTGGCATGGTTAAAATGATCATATATGAACCTATGTATGGCAAGACTAGTTGGTTCATGGAGACTACCAAATGGTAAGACCTACCTTAAAACAGATGCTGCCAGCTGCAGTGACGTGAATGTGAAAAATCACCAAAATTCGTAGGAATGGAATTAAATAGTGAATAAGCTATGTAAATGAACCTTGATTAGTCTATTTTCATATGGAAGAAACGAAATTCGGGTGTTACACGATCTCAAATCTATTTTTGAGAACACTGATGTAACACCCCAACCCGAGACCATCGCCGTGTCGGACACGAGGGGTTAACAAGCCAAGTCCACATATTTTGCCCACCAATTTGACATTTTCAGTCAGGCTGGAAAACTGCGCCACCGTCAGCTTTAAAATCATATCTCGAGTTTCAAAACTCGAAACTGGTTTCGTAAATTTTCCTGAATTTAGACTCATATATCTATCCATGGACTTATTTCTAGAATTTTGGTCGGGCCAATTGGTACAGTTTATTAGTTAAAGTCACCCATGTTACAGGGATCGACTGCTCTGACCTTCGCAGTGTTACAACTTGAATATATCTCTGTACAGGGCTTTAATACTGGTGCCGCTTTGTTTCTAATGAAACTAGACTCAATATGGAATCTGTACATATAAGGCACGACTCCTAATTCTTTCTGGATAATTAGTAATTTTAAAGTTACATAGGGGACCCAGAAACCGTTCTGGCCCTGTCTCACAATAGCTTTAATATCTCTTAACAAGTAACTCCTATGACCGCTTTCTGCTTTCTTCCATATGAAAATAGACTCATCAAGGTTCATTCACGTAGCTTATTCACTATTTAATACCATTCCTACAAATTTTGGTGATTTTTCCCATTCACGCCACTGCAGCTGGCAGCATCTGTTTTAAGGTAGGTCTTACCTAGTTTGTAGTCTCCATGAACCAACTAGTCTTGCCATACATAGGTTCACATATGATCATTTTAACCATACCAATGGCTGATCATGTGACCAACATTCCCATTTCCAATCCATAATCACATCATGACACCATATATATATATATACAAACCGCAAATAGTCTAAGTTCAGATTTCACTTTTACGAGCCATTTTCGCATGGCCGTATACATATACATCACAACATATTTAAACCAGCAAGGGTAGTCCTATACATGCCATTTCAAAGTTCAACCAAAATTTATACCAAAATGGAGGCTTTGATAGTGTGGATGACTTCGACTTTAATGATCCCGAATCCGATTGCTATTGAGCACAATCTATAAAACAGAGAGCCAAAGCAACGGGGTAAGCATTTTTTATGCTTAGTAAGTCTCAAGGAATAAAATCAGCTTTATATAAAGCAATACATTCACATGGCCAAATGCATCATTTCATTAATACACATTCACATAATCATTCTTACTTCACACTTCATCATTATATACTTTCACAAGGTATCAACCAATTCAATAGCTGAAATTGTTAGTCGATCGAGCTTAATGTTGCTCAAACATGTCGACTTTCCAATGCACGATAAACATACCTTATTCTTTGGGCTTTTCGAGCGCACCAATTGAATTCATTACAGCAACCAACACTCACCTCCAGCCCAAGCTTCTTCGGAATACAACCGGATATAACGACGTGCACGAATGCCTTCGGGTCTTAGCTCGGATGTAGCCGCTAGCACAATTGCCTTCGGGTCTTAACCCGGATATAATTTCCAGCAATAACGTCTTCGGGACTTAGCCCGGATATCATTCAATTGCTCATGCACACATACATCAATAATCATTAGACATTCATATTTCATTTTCGTTACTAAGGCTCAAACACAAATATAATCACTAGCATAATCGCCTTCGGACTTAGCCCGGTATCATTCAAATACTCATACACACATAAATCAATAATCAATACACATCCATATTTCATTTCACATAATTCAAGTAGGGTCACTTCTTGAGGACTTACCTCGGATGTTGTCGAACGGCTTTTACGGCTATTCGATCACTTTTTCCTTCCCCTTGTCCAATTGTGGCCCTCTAAGCTCTTGAGCTAATTCAAACAAATTTAATTTATTAATACCTCATTATGCTAGCTTATGGCCGAATATGACAAGGAGTTTAAATGGTCATATGGCCACCCTTTAGCTTGAGTACACAATGGTCATGCACATTTTATACTACATCAAGCAATTCAATACAATCCATTCAAGCATCAAGGAAAAGCTAAGGCCATCAATCGGCTACTTAAGGCCGAACATACATGTCCAATTTGAGGCCAATTATACACTTAACACCACACAAAAACAGCATGCATTTTACTAGTTAATGCTTTACATATTGTGGCTCCATACTTATAATACATCATCAAGCACTCATATGGCCGATTATACTTAGTCATACTTGCACCAAATCAACAATAAATTCCAAGATTTCCACATCATAGGTATTCTAGGCCGAATGTACTTGCAATTTCACAAACATTCTTCAACATTTTCTTCTTTAAACAAACATATTCATCACTTACTTCATAACCAAAACATCATGTGCAAACATATATATACATATATGTGCATGGCCGAATTTCAAGGTGTCCATAGCCATCCAAAACACAAATTTTAACTAACATGCAAGAAGCATGAACCATGCTCATGAATGCATCATGCCCAATACATCACAATCATGCCCTTTCAACTTCAATCATGGTTAAACAAAAGAAAACTCAAAGTCTTACTCAAGATGGCTACAAAGAAATTTCAAGAGTAGACAATCCATCATTGCATGCATCATCATCAAGCTTCACACTTAGCATGCAATGGCTTTATCACACTATCAACTTTGACCAAATACCACTTCCATGGCATAACAAGGATTTGAACCATGGCTAACATGAACATCAAGTTGGCAACTAAAACATGCATGAATCTCATGACACAACATCATACATACCTTAATCTTGGTGCAAGTTTAGCCAAATCTCCTTCTAGATCTCTTCTAAACAAATAAAATGAAGCAAAAATCTCTTCTTCCCCCTTAGTTTTGGCTCAAAGAAAGGATGAACAAATTTTTTTCTTTCTTCCTTTACAACTCACGGCAATGGGGGAGAAACCACACTCACACACACATTTTTTTTTCATTCTTTTCTTACCCATGCTTATTTGTTTATTATTTCTCCCTAATGCCCAACAAAACATGTTTCATGACATGTTTAGCCCATATTTCTTGGTCATGGCCAGCCACCACCTATAAAAAGGGGAATTTGACATGCAAGTCCATTGTTTTGCATGCATGCTTTAATTAGTCATCACACATTTCCCTATCGTACTTTCAAAGTTCACTACTAAGTCCTTTCTAGTGAAATTCACCTTTATAACACTAAATCAATCATCAAAAAATGTCATACATGAGCATACACATATTATAGGCATCAAAATAAATTTTAAATTATTTTTATGCCTCGGTTTTGTGGTCCCGAAACCACATTCTGACTAGGGTCAATTTTGGGCTGTCACAACTGAGGCTCCCTTCAGTTGATCGAACAAGTCATCGATACGTGGTAACGGATATTTGTTCTTTATCGTCGCTTATTAAGTCGACGATAGTCGATGCACACCTCATGGTTCCATCCTTCTTTTCACAAACAACACCGGCGCACCCCAAGGCGAAAAACTCGGCGAGCAAAACCTCTATCCACCAATTCTTGCAATCGAGCTTTCAACTCCTTTAATTCCGTTGGTGCCATACGATACGGAGCTATCGAAATTGGAGTGGTACCGGTACCAATTCGATGCCAAATTCTATTTCCGAACAGTGTGGTAAACCCGCAATTCTTGGAAAACATCCGGTATTCACAAACCACCGCACAGATTCGGGTTTCTTTTCGACTCCTTGTCATCGAGCACATATGCAAAGTACGCCGCACCCTTTTCTTACATATTTCGGGCCAACATTGCTAATATTACGGTGGCAACCCTTTAAGCCCGTAGACTCAACCCGAATTATCTCGTTATTCGCGCACCTCAAATCGATGGTCTTGCTTTTGCAATTTACAACCGCATCGTGCATGGTCAACCAATCCAAACCAAGAATAACGTCAATTCATCGAACGGCAAAAGCATCAAGTCCGGGAAAACAAGAACCTCGGAATACTAGGGGACTTTTCTTGCACACTTTGTTGACAAGCACGTAATGACCCAAGGGGTTTGACACCGAATTACAAACTCGAGAGACTCAATAGGCAAAGTCTTCTTCGGATGCTAAGGTTTCACATATATAAGAATGAGTAGAACCAGGGTCAATCAAAGCAATCACATTAGTATCGAAAAGAGTGAAAGTACCGGTAATAACATCCGGTGAGGCAAGATCCTCAAGGCTGCGTATGGCATAAGTCCTAGCAGAGCACGAGCCTTGGGTCTTGTTGTAGCATCTCTCGACCCTCTCTGACCGCCACTAGCATTGCCCGCATTTCTGGATGGCCTACCTCAAGCAGTGGTAGCACCCGGGTTTCCACTTTGACTTACATTTTGTTCAAACAACCTTGGGCAGTCCTTGACAAAGTGGTCGGCCGATCCACACTTATAGCGAGAGTGATCACGAACCTACAGCTCCCAATGCCATTTACCACAATGCGACACTCGCTCTCTCTCTCGCGATCATTTCCACCACTGGCGATCGAAGTGACTCGTGTGGTCACAGGGGGTCGACCGCGATCTCGTCTAGAAAAGCCCGAAGCGCCTCTAGACCGGCTCACATCATCTCGAAATCTCTTCGATGCCTGTTGAAGAGACTTTCCCGAGGACCTTTTTCGAAATTCTCCAGTTCCCACATCAACTTTTTGTTTCTCCTTTCTAAGCTCTTCGGCTTTACAAGCTTGCTCAACAAGTACTACGAACTCTCGTATTTCGAGAATGCCAACGAACATCCTTATATCATCATTCAGCCCATCCTCGAAGCGTTTACACATAATAGATTCGGACGAAATGCATTCTCGAGCGTCATCGCTAAGCCTCACAAATTTTCGTTCGTAGTCGATGGCGACATAGAGCCTTGCTTAAGGTCAAGAAATTCCTTCGCTTTTGGTCGATGAATCTCGATCGATATACTTCTTTGAACTCGGTTTGAAAGAAGTCCCAAGTCACTGCTCTCTAGGCACCACAGTCGAGTACTCCACCAATAGTAGGCGGAATCGCGTAGCAAGGAGATGGTACACTTTAAGCACTCATCGGTGTACAAGATAGCTCATCGAGCACCGGATAGTGTTGTCCAACCAAAATTCAGCTTGCTCGGCATCGTCATCATCCGTAGCTTTAAATTCAGTGGCCCCATGTTTTCAATCTCGTCGATCGGGGCTTACTTGACCTTATTTGGTCGATTCTACGGAGGTATTGTAGGTCGGGGTTGCATTTGTCGGGAATGGAGGTTGTGGAACAGTAGTGTTAGTTTGAATGTATTGGTTAAACCAATCATTCATCACACTATAAAAGGCTTGCCTAGCCTCATCATTCGGATTGCTGGCCATAGGTTGAGAGTCCGCCGCTGTTCCTTGCGCGGAGCAGGCGCCACACTCTCCACATCATCAGCTATTGCTCGGTTGGGATCGGGATCCATTGCTATAAACAAACACAAAGTCAAATTGTCAGAAATCACCA
Organism: Gossypium arboreum; assembly: GCF_025698485.1. Lineage (NCBI taxonomy): Eukaryota > Viridiplantae > Streptophyta > Magnoliopsida > Malvales > Malvaceae > Gossypium > Gossypium arboreum. The sequence goes on from NC_069076.1 coordinate 11,142,511, forward strand.
CACTATCGATTCATCATTTAATGGCATGTATAGCTAGACCCCAAACATATCACAGTAGTCCTAGAATCGACTAAACCGTAGCTCTGATACCAATAAAATTGTAACACCCCGAACCCGAGACCGTTGCCGGTGTCGGACACGAGGGGTTAACAAGCCAAAACCACTTATGGCACCGACCAATTTGACATTCCAGGCAAGCTGGAAAACTGCGTTGCTGTCACCTTAAAAAGCATATCTCGAGTTTCACAACTTGGAAACTGATTCCGTAAATTTTCCCTGAATTTAGACTCATATATCCATCCATGGATTTATTTCTAGAATTTTTGGTTGGGCCAATTGGTACAGTTTATTAGTTAAAGTCACCCATGTTACAGGGGTCGACTACACTGACCTTCGCGCGTTACAACTTGAATATCTCTCTGTACAGGGTTTCAATACTGATTACGTTTGTTTCTAATGAAACTAGACTCAAAAAGAAATCTGCACATATTATGCATGACTTCTAATTCATTCTGGATAATTTATGGTAAATTTTCAAAGTCGCGACAGGGGACCCAGAAACCGTTCTGGCCCTGTCTCACGATAACTTTAATATCTCTTAACACGTAACTCCTATGACCGTTTCGTTTCTTCCATATGAAAGTAGACTCATCAAGGTTCATTTACATAATTCTTTCACTATTTAATATAATCCCTACAATTTTTGGTGATTTTTCACATTCCCGTCACTGCAGCTGGCAGCACCTGTTTTTAAGGTAGGTCTTACCTATTTTGTAGTCTCCATGAACCAACTAGTCTTGCCATACATAGGTTCACCTATGATCATTTTTAGCCATTCCAATGGCTGATCATGTGACCAACACTCCCATTTCCAATCCATAATCACATCATGAAACCATATATATATATACAAATCACAAATGGTCTAAGTTCAGTACTTTACTTCTACGAGCCATTTTCGCATGGCCGCACACATGTACATCACAACACATTTGAACCAACAAGGGTAGTCCTATACATGCCATTTCAAAGTTCAACCAAAATTATACCAAAATGGAGGCTTTGATAGTGTGGATGACTTCGACTTCAATGATCCCGTATCCGATCGCTAACGAACAAAATCTATAAAGCGAGAGCCAAAGCAACGAGGTAAGCATTTTTATGCTTAGTAAGTCTCAAGCAATAAAATCAGCTTTAACTAAAGCATTACATTCACATAGCCAAATGAATCATTTCATTAATACACATTCACATAATCATACTTACTTCACACTTCATCATTGTATACTTTCACAAGATATCAACCAATTCAATAGCTGAAAATTCGTTAGTCGATTGAGCGAATGTTACTCAAACATATCGACTTTTCCAATGCACATATAAACATACCTTATCCTTTGGGCTTTTTGAGCGTACTAATTAAATTTATTACAGCAACCAACGCCACCTTCAGCCCAAGCTTCTTCAGAATACAACCGGATATAACCACATGCACGAATGCCTTGGGTCTTAGCCGGATAGAACGACTTGCACAAATGCCTTCGGTATTAGCCCGGATTTAACAACTTGCACGAATGCCTTGGTCTTAGCCCGATTTAGTCACTAGCATAATTGCCTTCGGTCTTAACCGGATTTAACTACTAGCATAAATGTCTTGGGACTTAGCCCAGATATCATTTAATTGCTCATGCACACACACATCAATAGTCATTACACATCCATGTTTCGTTTTCGTTACTAAGGCTCAAACACAAACATATCACTAGCATAATCGCCTTCGGGACTTAGCCCGGGTATCATTCAAATACTCATACACACATAAATCAATAATCATTACACATCCATATTTCATTTCACATAATTCGAGTAGGGTCATTTCTTTAGGACTTACCTCGGATGTTGTCGAACGGCTTCAACGGCTATTCGATCACTTTTTCCTTCCCCTTATCCAATTGTGGCCCTCTAAGCTCTCGAGCTTTATGTTAACAAGTAAATTGATTTAGTCGTTTGAATATCAAAGGGGAATCCAAGGTACTCAGCCCTTATAAGGCCGCACACAATTATATTCACACACTTGAGCTCATTAATTATAACATAGCATCAAGCACTCATATGGCCGATTATACTTAGTCATACTTGCACCAAATCAACAATAATTTCAAGGTTTTTCATACTATACATGCACTAGGCCGAATGTACATGCAAATTTCACAACCATTCTTCAACAAATTTCTCCTTTAAAGAAACATATTTATCACTTTCTTCATAACCAAAACATCATGTGCAAACATATATACACATATAGGTGTAAGGTCAATTTCAAGGTATCCATAACCATCCAAAACACAAATTTTAACTAACATGCAAGAAGCATAAACCATGCTCATGAATGCATCATGGCCGAATACATCACAATCATGCCCTTTCAACTTCGGTCATGGTTAAACAAAAAACTCAATGTCTTACTCAAGATTGCTACAAAGAAATTTCAAGAGTAGTCAATCCATCATTGCATGCATCATTAGCAAGCTTCACATTTAGCATGCAATGGCTTTAACACAATAATAACCTTGGCCAAATACCATTTCCATGGCATAACAAGGATTTGAACCATGGCTAACATGAACATCAAGTTAGCAACCAAAACATGCATGAATCTCATGACACAACCTCATACATACCTTAATCTTGATGCAAGTTTAGCCAAATCTCCTTCTAGATCTCTTCTAAACAAAGAAAATGAAGCAAAAATCTCTTCTTCCTCTTAAGAATTTCGCCAAAGGAAGGAGGGAAAAGATGATCAAATTTTTTGTTTTTCTTTATCACCTACACGGCAATGGGGGATGCTACACTCACACACATTTTTTTTTGTTTCTCTTCCCACATTTTAATTATTAATCATTTCTCTCATGCTCCATTAACAAAACATGTTTCAACATGTTTTCTTTGCCCATAAACCATGTCATGGCCGCCACCACCTATAAAAGGGGAATTTGACATGCAAGTCCATTGTTTTGCATGCATGCTTTAATTAGTCATCACACATTTCCCCATCATACTTTCAAAGTTTACTACTAGGTCCTTTCTAGTGAAATTCACATTTATAGCTCTAAATCAAAACATCAAAAATGTCACACATGAATACACACATATTATAGGCATCAAAACAAATTTTAGATTATTTTTTATGCCTTGGTTTTGTGGTCCCGAAACCACGTTCCGACTAGGGTCAATTTTGGGCTGTCACAGTGTTGCATGTATTCGGTCATAAAGGTGCACATGAGGAAATGTTAGATTAATTGTATTAAATTGCTCAATGTGATTAAAAATGCGTATGACCATTTTGTGTTTGAGCTAAAGGTGGCCATATGACCTATCAAACTCCTTGTCATATTCGGCCATAAGCTAGCATAATGAGACTTTAATAAGTTAAATTTGTTTGAATTAGCTCAAGAGCTTAGAGGACCAAAGTTGGATAAGGGAAGGAAAAAGTGATCGAATAGCCAAAATCGTTCGCCACATCCGAGGTAAGTTTTAAGTGATTAAACGTTGAGTAAATTCAATTATAATAGGACATAATGAGTTGATTTAATAAGATATGATGTGGCCATGATATGTCTTAAATTCAAATGGTAAGTTCATAAGTGTTTGGACTTGGAAATTTAAGAGCAAATTGTAATAATTTGCTTTGAACAGCAGCAGTAATGTGATTTTAGAAAATCACTATAAATTGTTGGTGTGGAATTATAGGCTGAATAAAATATGTAATCAAAGCTTAGTTAGTCTAGTTTCTTATAAAAGATACCGTGGAAGCAAAGAAATTTCCTATAAAGAGATATTTAAAGTTGTGTGGGACAGTGTCAGAATGACTCTGAAATCCCCTGTTCTGTTTTTGGAAAATCATTATAATTTGTACAAAAATGGTTATAAGATAAGATTTATATGCTTAGACTCCTTAATGAGTCTAGTTTCAAATGAAATCAAATAGAACACATTATGAATTCTGTACAATGAAAAATTTGATTCGTAGTGAAGAGTGGTCAGATTAGTCAAACAGTGAAACAGGGGAAACTTTAAGAAAAATCTGGTATTGATTGGCCAAACCTAAAATTCTGAAAATTTTATGGATGGAATATATATGAGTCTATATTCAGGTAAAATAACGGCAATTGATTTTGAGTTTTGTAGCTCCAGTTATAAATAATTTAATGACTATTGCTCAGGAAAACAGCTTGTGGTGAATATGTGAATTTGTTGTAAACATTGATCAAACTATTTGAGTTGCTTATAAGCTATGGCTGAAATTGATGTACAAGATAAATATATATATGTGTGATATGTATATGTGGTAAAGCCGAATGGCTAATGTGAAATATATGTGTGATATGTATATGTGGTAAGGCCGAATGGTGAATGTGAAATATGTATGAGATATGTATATGTGGTAAAGCCGAATGGCTAATGTGAAATATATGTGTGATATGTATATGTGGTAAAGCCGAATGGCTAATGTGAAATATATATGAGATATGTATATGTGGTAAAGCCGAATGGCTAATGTGAAATATATGTGTGATATGTATATGTGGTAAAGCCGAATGGCGAATGTGAAATATGTATGAGATATGTATATGTGGTAAAGCCGAATGGCTAATGTGAAATATATATAAGATATGTATATGTGGTAAAGCCGAATGGCGAATGTGAAATATGTATGAGATATGTATATGTGGTAAGGCCGAATGGCGAATGTGAAATATGTATGAGATATGTATATGTGGTAAAGCCGAATGGCTAATGTGAAATATATGTGTGATATGTATATGTGGTAAAGCCGAATGGCTAATGTGAAATATATATGAGATATGTATATGTGGTAAAGCCGAATGGCTAATGTGAAATATATGTGTGATATGTATATGTGGTAAAGCCGAATGGCTAATGTGAAATATATATGAGATATGTATATGTCGTAAAGCCGAATGGCGAATGTGAAATATGTATGAGATATGAATATGTGGTAAAGCCGAATGGCTAATGTGAATGTTGTAACATGCGATTAAATGTACATGAAACTTGAGATTATGTCCGGTAAGACCCGATGACTACGTCTGAGATTATGTCCGGTAAGACCCGATGACTACGTGTGGAGATTATGTCCGGTAAGACCCGATGACTACGTGTGGAGATTATGTCAGGTAAGACTTCGTAATAAGAATTGCTTATAAATATATTCAATGCGAAAGGTTAAACAGTATGTACTCCAAGTTTATATATGATACATACGAGAGCAATCTATGGGACTATTCCTATGATTATGTGACATCGGATTAGTGTGAGAGGTTATGTGAAATCATACGATATATCTATGTCACATGAGCTCACTTTTATGTGAGAGTTTATCGCCTATTGTATATGATGAGATGTGCATATTCGGTAAAGGGATGGTATGCCCGAAGGAAGAGTGAAATAAAAATACGAACAGCTATGTTATAATTTGATTGTTATCTGTTGACACCGCTTAAAACTTACTAAGCATTGTAATGCTTACTCGTTTACTCTATTTCCTCTGTCTTATAGGTCTCATTCTTGAAGCTACTGAGGCTCGGGGATCGTCGTGACTAGTCACACTATCACTATCCACCGCTTGTTACTGCTATGTTTAGAACTATTTTATGGCATGTATAGAATAGACTAGTGGCGGAAGAATATTTTTGTTAATGTACATAAGCCATGCGAAAATGGCATCTTTTGAATGTTTACTTAGTGAAGTTTAAATTTTACCTTTGGCTATGCTTAGTACTTATTTAAATGAACGATCTTTAATTCAAGAAAAGTTCAAAATTTTACTATTCGACATGAGTTACAAGTCCGGTAATGCCCTTACCTATTCTCGCGGCATTCACGGGATAGGGTGTTACAGGATCTCTACTGAACAAGTTGAATGAATAAATCGTCCTGTTCGAGCCGAATAACAAGTAAAGTCTAGGTGGATTTTTCCTTAGGTATTATCTCAAGTCAATCGATTTTCCCAAAAGCAATTCCCCAATTCTTTTCTCTGTGCGTTCTTAGTTTAGATAATTAGTTAATTAAAACAAATAAAACCCCTTCTATTCTTAGGCTAGATAATAAAAAGATAGTTATTACTAGTACTTTTGGTTCCCTTGGGTACTATATCCCAATCTTACCATTACTATACTATTGTTCGATAGGTACGCTTGCCTTTTCGTCGTGATAATAGTTAGTCTAGGCTTGATCTTCATTATAAATATTTATCACTTGTTATGAATCACGCGAACAAGTTTTTGGAACCATTGTCGGGGAACTAAAATATTAGGAACACTAAATTTTTATTACTTTAGCAATTTATTTTTCTTGCAATTTAATTTAATTTAATTATTATTATTTATTAATTTACTTATTCTTTCTCTTGGCAGGTTTTTATAGTTTATGACTAGAAGAAACCTGTCGGGACCATTACTTTTTGACGAAGAAATCAATCGCACAATTCGTAGAAACCAAAGAGAAATAAGGCGCAGCTTACGATACATGGAGAACGAGCAAGAAGATGATACTCAACCCCCAACCGAAGAGATGGCTAAAAACCAAGGCAATCAGCTACCTCCTACAATTGCGGCTAATCAAAATCCTGCTCCACGTACTATGTATGATTATGCTAAACCTTCTCTAACAGGAACTGAATCTACCATAGTTAAACCTGCTGTAGCTGTAAATACTTTTGAATTAAAACCTAACACTATTCAGATGATACAGCAATTTGTTCAGTTTGATGGTTTGCAGGATGAAGATCCCAACGCTCAATTAGCAAACTTTCTGGAATTTTGCGATACATTTAAAATCAATGGCATTTCTGATGATGCCATTCGTATTCGATTATTTTGTTTTTCATTGAGGAACAAAGCTAAACAGTAGTTGAACTCATTACCACGAGGGTCAATTACTACTTGGGAACAAATGACTGAAAAATTTTTACTAAAATACTTTTCGCCTGCTAAAACGGCTAAATTACGTAATGATATTTCTTCTTTTGTGTAGATGGACTTAGAAACACTTTACGATGCATGGGAGGGATACAAGGACTTAATGAGAAGGTGCCTTCACCATGGGTTACCACTTTGGCTGCAAGTACAAACATTCCACAATGGTTTGAATCCCTTGACTCGGCAAATGGTTGACTCAGCTGCTGGCGGAACCATCAACAACAAAATACCTGAAGAGGCTTATGAATTCATTGAAGAAATGTCACAGAATAACTATAGTGGCAAGTCATGAGGACTAAGCCAGCAAAAATAGCCGGCATTTATAACGTCGACTCAGTTACTATGTTGTCAAATCAGGTAGAACTTTTCAATAAAAAGATTGATGGTTTTCTTAGTTCTACGTAGGTACATCCAATAATGAGGTGTGACTCAAGTGGAAGAGGTGTGCATACAGAATATCAATCCTTCAATCCTACAATCGAAGAGGAACAAGTCAACTATATGGGTAACAATAACTTTAAATCTCAAAATAACCCATACAGTAATACTTATAATGCAGGTTGGAGGAACCACCCAAATTTCTCCTCGGGAGGTCAAGGGAATCAAAAGCCACAAAACCCTTAGGATTTTCAACAGCCACCTTATCAACAGAGAAAAAACCAAACTTTGAGGAGATGCTCTCAAAATTCATATCAATGTTGGAAACCCATTTCCAAAATACCGAGACAACACTTTAAAATCAACAAGCATCGATCCAAGGACTCGAAACTCAAATAGGCCAGCTATCCAAACTAATCTCCGAATGACCACAAGGTATCTTACCAAGTAATACTGAACCTAACCCAAGGGAACACCTCAACGCAATTAGTACTCAAGATAAGGAAGGATTCATTGCGCCTAAGCCAGAATTGATGCAAGAAATTATGGTGAGCAAAGGTAAAAGTGAGGTAAGTCATAACAAAATGATGAATGAAGAATATAGACCTCGTGTCCCATACCCTAACGCGAAAAGGAAAGACCGCTCAGACGAACAATTCGGTAAATTCCTCAAACTTTTGAAAAAATTACATATTAACCTACTGTTTATTGAAGCTTTGTCGCAGATGCCAAATGCAATGAAATTTTTAAAAGAGCTCTTAGTAAATAAGCGGAAGTTGGACGAAGTGTCGCATGTGGAGCTAAACGCAGTCTGCTCAACTATTCTACAGAATAAGCTACCCTTCAAATTGAAAGATCCAGGGAGTTTTACAATTCCTTGTTTAATTGGTAGTTTAGATATAAGTCATGCATTAGCTTATTTAGGGGCTAGTATTAATGTAATGCCTTACAAAATGTTTAAGCAACTAGGTCTTGGGACACCTAAACAAACTAGGATAAGCATTCAATTGGCAAATAAAACTATAAAAATTCCTAGGGGTATTATTGAAGATGTACTTGTGAAAGTAGATAAGTTCATATTTCCTATTGATTTCGTTGTTCTAGACATAGAGAAGGATAATAACACCCCTTTGATTTTAGGAAGGCCGTTTTTAGCAACTGCTAAAACAATTATTGATGTTGGCACAGGTGAGCTTACACTTCGTGTGGGAGATGAAATGATCACCTTTCAAGCTCGTAATTCTGGCATCACATCGAACATTGAAGGTAATAGTCCACAGCAATCTACTAAAACTAACAATATGATTTTGCAGAAATTAAGCTACAAAGAAGTTCACGAGCCATGTTCCAAGGATGATAGAGGACATATTCATGAAGAATGAAGGCTACGGATAGAGGAGCTAGATGAATGGTGAGTACACAAACCGAGAACACATGATAAATTGAAACTACATCAAAACAAGCCCGATACCTCTCCTAATCAACTTAAGGTTGGCAATAAAGTCTTACTAGATGCTGCAGATCCTTACATTGTCCCAACCACACCGAATGAGGAAATCCCCCTTACGGTACTCAGTATTTTTCCATTTGGTACGGTGGAGGTGAGTCACCCCAAGTTCGGCACTTTTAAGGTAAACAACACCCGATTAAAACCCTATTTTGATGAGATTGATAGCAGGAATGAGGAGTATAAACTCCTCAAACCACCCTAACCATTCACTAGAGAGGTAAGTCGAGCTTAGACTATAAATAAGCGCTTCTCAAGAGGCAACCCGAGCACTAACATATTTTGATTTCTTTATTTTTAATTTCTAACACTTTGAATCATTAACTTTATCTTTGAATTGCAAAGTTTTTCAGCACACACGGCCAGGCACACGGGCGTGCCTAAAGTCGTGGCCAAATAGGGGAAGAGACACGGTCGTACGATACGGCAGTGTGGAAGCAATACATGATTTCCCCAAAACACAGGATGTGATAAATCCCCATGGCCGTGCGACATGGCCATGGGGGAACTTGATAGGTGATCACGGGCGTGGGAATGGAAAAACACGGGCGTGCCAGGGGCAAGGCTTGATTTTTTTCTGCAACACGGGTTGGAGACACGCCCATGCTGTTAAGCTGTGGACAATAATACACGGGTGTGGTACCCTAACACACGAGCGTGGGAGAAGCGAACAAAGCTAGGCACGACCGTGCGACATGGTCGTGGGCCACACACGCCCAAGACACACGGGCGTGGGATAGTAGCAGGGCACGACCTAAATCGCAAAATTCTAAAAACATGGGCTCACCCTCAGAGTACACGGGCATGGCCCTAGGCCGTGTGGCCCTCCTCTATATAAACAAACCACTATTCATCTTTTTCCCCCTTTCGAAACCCTAGCCAAAATCTACCCTTCTCCACTCCCTAATCCCTATCCCGGCCACCATTCCCTAGCTTTTCATTTCCCTAAACCCCAAACCATCCTAAAATCCACTTCCCCTGCATTAATCCTCACTTTCCCATCTCTTTTCCCTCTCCTACAATTTCCACGAGGGCCCCAAGAAGAGCTCTTCCAAATACTTCGGGCTCGACCTTTAGCAGCAGGCCACTGCATCAACTGGGCAGATGTCTCCACAAGGCATCTCGAGCATGCTTAATATGAGGATGATCGAGAGGCACCGAGGAACCTCCCCTCCCTAGTATCATCTCGCCCAATCTACCGAGGAGGAGGCCTACGAGGACATTCCTGACGATGCCCCCCACAGCACGATGACCCACTGACTCAGCCACCACCACCCTCTCGTCCAGTTCATACGGCGGCTTCATATGCTGACATCTCTGAGCGCCTCACCCGATTCGAGCAGCAGTGTTTTCAACGATTTGACAACATTGATGCTACTCTACAGCAGATTTGTCAGCACCTCTACATCTCATCGCCAGTCCCACCTCGTGAACCATCCAGCGATGAAGGTGTTTAGAAATATTTATTTATTGTTTTATGTTTTTAATTTTTATTAAACTACTTTTTATTTTTGTTAGATTTTAGAACTTTATTTTTTAATTATTATTAATTTTGGTTATTTCTTTTCGAGTACTTATTCTTCCTAATATCCCCTAAACAGTTTCTGATTTTATTACAGTTATATAGAGCGCTTAAGCTCATCATCACATAGGAACTAAAACTCTACCGGGAAAGGTTCTCCACGACTGCCATGTCCTGCTCGACCACGACCATAGCTACCACTAGATATAATATTCTTTTGGCGTAGGACTTATGGCCTAATGAACCTCTACGACCGCCGGAGTATCCTCCTCCACTCTCGAACCGATCACTCTCCAAAACTCTAGTTCAAGGATTTCATCATACAGGAAGTTTCACTTCTCTCCCTATCTTATTTTTATACTCTAATATCTATCTTTGTACATTGAGGGCAATGTACATCTTAAGTGTGGGGGGTATTTATTTCATTATTAGAAAAATCTCTGAATAATCATCTTGTTCTCTTAAAAAACTCTCATATCATATTTAGGATAAATTTTAATTAATTTATGATATTTGATTGATATATCTTGAATTAAAACATAGGATTTATGCATTGATTATTTAAACTTTAAGACATTAGAGAATCAAGCATGATAAGTTGATTTTTAAGAATTTAAAATTATAGGTTGTTTCCCCAAGTCTAGGTATTACTTTGTATTGGAATTCACGAGTCTAAACATCAAAAAGCCATAATTTTTGTGAGATTTTTGAGCCTTTTAAGCATCTATTAAGCCTTTCATGCTCACTTTTATTATTGCTTTGAGTGCGTTAGTATTGAACTGTTATTCTAGAACTTGCTTGATTATGCATGTCGAGACCACACCATTTGATTTGATATATCAAAATGACTAAGGCACTTAAGATTAACCCACTCATGCCATGAAAAGCCTACCTCCACGATTAACCCCTAGTAAACCCCCTTGAGCTTAACAAACCATTTCCTGTATTACCCTTAATATTAACCTTTAACTCATTATTGTTGAAATCCCCTAAATTAATCCCTATTTTTGTCGAGATTTGAGTTGAATGGATTGCCTAGCTATGTTTCGTTCTTCATATTTAGTCTAAATTGAATTCTCAATGTATGATTTCCTATGGATTATTTTGAGATATTATTGATGCGAATTATAAGTTGAGAAGAAATTGTTTTGATTATGAGTTGATTACTTTGCTTGAGGACAAGCAAATGCTTAAGTGTGGAAGTATTTGATAAATCGTAAATTATACATATTTTTTACCCCATACTTAATGCATTTTATAGATAATTTCTCATTAGAATTGGTGAATTCGATGCTCCTAATGCTTTAATTTCATATTTTGTACTCAGGAGAGCACCAAGAGTCAAAAGGAGACAAAAACGAGCCAAAAAGGGACAAAATAGAACAAATCGAGAAGATAACACAGCCTAAGCCTAGCCACACGGGCATCTCACACGCCCATGTCTTTCGAGGGTGTTGACTAAGGATTTCACGAATCACACAGCCTGGCCATTGACCCACACGGTCGTGTGCAATTTAACAGATTGAACACGGCCTGGCAATCACGTCACACGGCCTTGGAACACGGGCGTGTCCCTACCGAGCCCAAGTTATGTCCTATTCGGAAAAGGTCACTTTTGAGGGCTTCTAGGCATTCAAAAGCCTATAAATACACCCTAGAAGAGAAGAAAGAGGAGGACGGAGAAAGGAGGTAAGGAATTACCGCAATGAAGCAGATTGATCCATCTTAGAAGCCGGATTCATCATCAAGACTAAAGATCTCTCCTCAATTTCCCTTCAGGAGTTTTGGGTTTTCTTTATGTTTTGTATTCTTTATTCTTCTGAGATGTTTTCTTATTTAGTTATGAACTAAATCCCCTAAATACCTAAGGGGAATGAAACCTAAGACTAATCTTGTTATTATTTTCTGAATCGTATGATAAATATTTAACTTGTTCTTAATATGTGTTCTTAATTCTTGTTTTGATATCCCAGGATACTGATTCAAGACATGCTCTTATTCAGAGGAGGAATAAACCCTGTCTAAGAGTACTTTTGTCATAATTAAACGGAGTTAATTGCGTGCCTAGAAATAGGGTGATAAGATTTTGCCGAATTTGGGTGAAACCTAATAAGGGGATCCATAAATCGAGTTAATGCAACCCTAGAGTGTTAATTAGAGAAAAGTCTCAATTATTCAATTTAGGGATTAGACGTTATTAGTCTTGAATAGAGATAATAACATAACTTAGGGATCTCTACGGAACAAGTTGAATGAATAAATTGTCCGGTTCGGAGCCAGAATAACAAGTAAAGTCTAGGTGGATTTTTCCTTAGGTATTGTCTCAAGTCAATCGATTTTCCCAAAAGCAATTCCCCAATTCTTTTCTCTGTGCGTTCTTAGTTTAGATAATTAGTTAATTAAAACAAATAAAACCCCTTCTATACTTAGGCTAGATAATAAAAAGATAGTTATTACTAGTACTTTTGGTTCCCTTAGGTACGATATCCCGATCTTGCCATTACTATACTATTGTTCGATAGGTGCGCTTGCCTTTTCTTCGTGATAATAGTTAGTCTAGGTTTGATCTTTATTATAAATATTTATTACTTGTTCCAAATCACGCAATCAACATCAGAAAACTCCTTAACAGTTCTGACATCTCCCACAGAAGTACCTTTAAAATCAGAAATACTAACATAAGCTAGGAACGTCTCACAACCCTTGCGAACCAGCTTCTCGACCCTTAACGTAGAAATCACATTAGTCAGATAATCCCTTTGCTCCCCTATCACAGTCACCTCCTCATCCTCAATAGACTTCAATACCATAAGCTTAGCAATGCAATCTAATTTCGCACGATGCTTCACTAACCAATCCATGCCCAATATAATATCGAATTCCCCAAACGGCAGTTCCATCAAATCTGCCGAAAAGACAACCTCTTGAACTTCAAGGGGCACGCCTCTAAATAACTTATTCACCCTTACCAACTGTCCCAGTGGACTCAACACAGTCATCTCACTAACAGTATTTTCAAACTGGATACCTAGCATCTAGACACAGTGCATACAATATATAAGTGTGTAGACCCAAAATCAATCAAAGTAGTGTATGGTACATTATAAATCAGGAACGTACCAGTTATGATGTCAGGGGCATCACCATCCTCTCAACGATGAGCAGCATAGACCAAGGCTAGCTGTCTCACCTCAGTGTTACCAGCACCTCTACCCGATACTCCACGACCTCGTCCCTAACCATTGCCACCTCTAGCCTGTCCACGGCCTCTCGGTGACTGATAACCACCTCTCCCTGGCTGAACATGGCCCTGACCTATCGATTGCATTTGAACAGGCCCTGAGTACAGTTTTAAACCTGATGATCCATGGATCCACATCGGAATTCCAACATTCACCTTGATGAGCTCTTCTACAATCAATGCAAGGCTGCGGTCTTGAAGCAACCAAAAGAACCACTCAGACTGGCCCATCAAATCTGGCCCTCTTTATAGGCCTTCTAGAAGAACCCGAGGGTTCAAAATCCCTCTTATTTCTGCCACTATATTTCCCGCGGTTCTAGCACTCAGAGCGCTTCACATCCTCAGTAATTTTTTCTTTCTCAACAACGGCAAGAAAGTCTCGCTCCCTCTGCGAAGCTATCAGCGCACGTAACTCATCTCGGAGACCATCCTCGAACCACACACAGTGTTCATACTCAGTCGTGACTATCCCACGAGCATACCGACTCAGTTGCAGAAACTCTGCCTTATACTCTGCCATGGTCTTATTCCCCTAAGTCAAGTTCAAGAATTCCTTCCTTCGGGTGTCCACATAACTTGCGCCCATATAATTCCCTGAAAAGGCTTCTTTAAAAATCCCATCTCAAAAGATCAGCTTGCGTACCTTCTCTCACAGTGAGCCACCATTGGTAAGCCTTATCTCGCAGTAAAGACATTGCTCCTTTTAATTTTTGCTCTATAGTACAGTCAAGGTCATCCATTATCCGCTCGGTAGCCTTCAACCAATACTCCGTCACATTTGGGGCTACACAAGAAACACCCCAAAAACTTTTCGCTCCATTAGACCGAAGTCGCTTAGAAATTGAACCTCAGCCTACAGATCCATTACGTGCTCCAGCAACCATTTCAAGAACTCGTAGCATTGCTTGAGATAAAGCATCATCCCCAGCTGCTCGGTCATGAGACCCTGTCTCAGTTACTAGCGAGGCTGGTGCCTCCCTAGCTGGCATATGACCTGATGTCGAAGACCCAGCTCTACCACTTCATCGGCCTCTACCGCGGCCTCGTGTACCCCTTCCGCTAGTACCCCTTGTGCTCATTTCGATAGTGAATTATCTATTGTTAAGTCTTGTGAATCAGTTTATAATTTCAATAGTTATTAATCAATTCGTTATGAACAAGAGTAATCAGGATTTGTTTCCACAGAACAAAGTCTTACTACGCTTTTACATCCCTCTAGTCTTAGTCTGCTTCTAACTAAAGAGTTTCAAAGGCAAGATTACTTATCTATAGTAGTCCCTCAGTAATATTTTTAAGTTTATAACAATATATAGTGTCAGAAAACTTACAGATTTGGTGCTAGAGACTCGGTGTGCCATATTTCCCTTCACAACGTTTAAACTTCAAATTTTTAAAAAACCTATTCCATGAAGCTGAGTTTTGCAAACCTGGCTCTGATACCACTAAATGTAATACCCCAAACCCGGCCTAGACGTTACGACCAAATCTGACGTGTCACATCGAAGTGCCTTCTAAAACTTGAACTTGTTGGTGAAAACTATTTTTGAGTAAAAACCCATTTAGTATTTATTACTTGAGAAAACTCGGTGATTTCCGTTATTACATCTAAAATTAACTTATCAAAACGTTTGTTATTATTGATTTCATAATCTGTTTAAAATTGCAGAAGCTTTACTAGCTGAAAACCTTAAGGTTAAAAATGCCAGTTTTTCTTTGAAAACGTTATTATTGTGAAGACTCGATGTTCCTACTCTAGTAGTTTAAAACATGAAATCAAAAGCCCGATAAAAGTTAAAAATTCCCCAAATGGCCTTATTAATAATTAAAAACCCAAATATAAAATCTTTGAATAAATTAAGTCATAATCAAACAATCTGCATCGTGTGGCCACCTCTGAGTCCCTCGCGGCTCCAAATCATCTAAAGCTGGGGATTACCTGCACAGTTTAAAAAAGGGTGAGTTTACGAAAAACTCAGTGTGTAATCCCCTACCAGTCAATCAGTAAACACTACTTACAGTAACGGACTGGGCCTGAGCCCTATTCGGTAACAGTGTAGTCTGGGCCTTAGCCCTATACATGGACAGTGTAGGCCTAACCCCTAAATAGTAATAGCACAATGCAGGTATGCAACCCATCCCAATCTAACCAACACACCACCCGTACCAACCAACACACCATGCGGGGATTAAATCGACCCACCCAGCTAGCACACCAATATCGCAGTGAAGCTGCTAACAGTAACACAGCAAAGCTACTAATAACAGTAAACGTGGCAGCCACTAATATCAGAATACGTGGCAAAGCCACCAGAATAGTAAAACGTGGCAAAGCCACTATTACAGTACTTCCTCCGAACCAGAATCCCAACCCCAATGCAAATGTCAAGTCATAAATATTATATGTATGCAACGTTTCATACTCAGATACAGTCATGCATATATCATACACTCATCAGTCAACTTACCTCTAGGGTATAATGGTCATTTCCATCCATTAGGGGTAAAATAGTAATTTTACCCCTCAGGGGTATTTTGGTCATTTAACTACTTTTGGGGTCTCGATACAGATAGAAACCTTTTAAAAGGTCTACAGTCATCTCGAACAACTCAGATAACCCGTATGGCCTAAGAAGTGTAAATGGGCTCGAGGCCCGTTACTCGGCCCAAGTGGGCCCACACGCTCGTGTAGCCCAAATAGCCCAATTTTAGTCACGACTTTGCAGTCCCATAGTCCACTCCATTATTTTTTAGTTACCGTAAACTTTATTCGTGTGGGCCCCATGAGCCCATTAGGCCAACATGGCCCATCTCGGGCCAATGAGGCTCATAACGAGCCAAGCTCACGAAAACGCTCGTGGCGGCCTCTACAGTCCGTTGTCCCTAATTTATGGGCTCGATTTACCACACAGGCGTTTGCACGCTCGTGAGGCCTCAAATGTCGAAGTTTCATCTTTTCGGCTTTTCAGCTTTGCCGATTCACAACAACATAATGGTGTGAATACACACATTTGTTCATCGTTTTGGTAGTAGCAACAGTTTGGGTGTACGTTTCACACCTTTTTGGAGAGGAAAACGACAATCACCACGCGCCCAACCTAAATCCAAAATAACGATCCAAAGTCAGCTTTTAGTTACTTGGATTAACCACTCTCTTATTATCTCTTAATTCCTAACATAATATACAGCTTACCTTGATAGCACAAGTAGGGTTCAAACCACACTTAACCCATGATCACCCACTTATTGGCAACGATCTGCATTAAAGTCCACTTTGTTACACAACCTTAAATATAATCCACTTTAACCATGTGAACTTCTTAGCAAAATAAGGATAAGAGAGGAGAGTAGCAGTATTCGGCTTTTCCTAACATAAACTACAATTGAGCACACAATGCCATGAATGCACCCTTTAACAATAATCGATAAAAAGAAAGGGAATAGAGAGAAAGACTATTATAGTAGAGTAAAAAGAAAGAGAAGTGGCACAACCGTGAACCCACACATTGGAGATAGCAATAGCAAGGCTTAGCTAATGCTAGGATTTCGGCAATCCAAGAGGAAACTCAGTTACCTTGATCAAGCAGGGAGAGATTCGGCTAGGAAAAAGAGCATTCGACTAGCTTAGAAAAGGGCCCAAATGAGTCGAAAGAGAGAGGAGGCAAGAGGGATTTGGTCAAGGCTCCAAGAGGGAAATGCAGCTAAGAGTAAGAGGAAGTAAAAGGGCCAAAGAAGAGTGTGACGAGACGAAAGAGATTGGCACAAGGGAGAATGGTACCAAAAATGTCAAAAAGAACAAAACCTGAAATAGAAGAGGAGGAGTTTGGGCCCTACTCTCACACTAATTGTCGAAAATGTACTCCCAAAACCCCCTTAGTCGAATTTGCACCCACAAGCACCCCCATTCGGCTACAACTCCTTCCAATTTGAATTTCTTGAAAATCTCCAAGATTTTCTCCCCTTATCTATCATTGATATCCTCCATTACAACCTCATGACTCATTCAAACTCTCCACCACCAGAGTTTAAACCCAATACTAACTTTTCCGTCCCTTGGTAGTAAAATAAATGCTCGTTGCTTGCCATGGGATTCGAACCCATGCCCCCTTCAGATGACTCACACGCTACTTGACACTAAGCCACAAGGCTTTTTGTGACATAAAATCCCACACACTTAAACATAAATCCTAACCGCTAATAGCCAGTCTCCCTTAATAATAAAACTAAAAGTTTTGCCAAGGCCCAGACTCGAACCTAGGCTTCTTAAACACTCCCAAACACACCCAAATCACTAAGCCAGTAAAGCAAACATGAAATTTGTGTCAAAGCATGGAAAATTACAGACCCTACATTTTTGGGGAGTTACATTACTTATTACTTGATAACAACTGTGTACATTTGCACAAATCCGAGCATTACATTCACACACGATCAAGACCCACGCCCGTGTGTCTACCCGTATGGACAAAATAAAGTCATTTCTAGCTTCATTTCTAACCCAAAATCATACCAATAACTTGCACTAAAACTTACATCCAAATACCAACCATTTCAAGCATTGGATTCAAGCAAATTTTAACATCTAAATATGGTATAACATAGCATCCATACATGTTTAAATTCATACCTTTGTTTAACCTAAACATTGACATTATGCTTTATAAGTACCAAAACATACCATTACTAGCCATTCTAATGGCTAGGTTACAAACATCATTTCCAAGCCACTAATGGCCAAGTATCCTATACATGCCATTATATCAAAATAATTTTTACTATATATAGCCAAAATAAGCTAGTTGATAGTGTGATGATGCTCCAACTGATCTCCAACCTTCGCGAGCTTCCAAGCACTATAAAATAGGGAAAATAAAACTAAATAAGCATTACATGCTTAGTAAGTTCGTATAAAAGGAAATAAAACTTACCAATTCACATTTATTAACATTAAGCATTGAATAATATGCTTTTTCATCAATTTGGAAAATTTACCTATACATATACACTCAATCAAACAAGTGAGTTACATCAATGTTCATATAAGCATCAAGTAAGCATAGATGAGCTCATCATACTATATTTTTTCAAGACATCATTCATTTCGTCTCATATCATTTCAAGTAATTTATCTGTCGAATTATTGAAATTTTGATGGATATTCAAACAGTACACTCAAGGTGTACAATTTAATAACCTACCAATTCATATTTAGGAGTACCCATTAGGGCAATTAATCGAAGGCACACTCTCGAGCCTCATAACATATAACAGGATTACCAGTCCAGGTTAAATCTTTTTTGTACTATATGCTCAGAAAAGCTTAATTAGGATTACCAGTCCAGGCTAAATCCTAATTGTAACATATGCTTGAGAGAGATTATATCAGGATTACCAGTCCAGGCTAAATGTAACACCCCAAACCTGGCCCAGACTTTATGGCCAAATCTGACGTGTTACATTGAAGTGTTTTAGTAAAAACCATGTTTTCATTGAAAACCCTCCCTAAACAAAAGAAACCTTAATTAACTTTAAAATAAACACACAATTCAGTTGCGAAAGCCTTGTTTAAAACATTTTATTTAAGAAAACTTTATCATTAAAAATTAAGTTGCGGAAACATAGAAAACATACTATAATTTAGGAATCCCATGTTCAACTTCTCGTAATTACAATGAAAATAATAATGATCCAAATAATAATAAGAAGGAAGCTTTATTACATTCCGGTTCGAAAAATAGTTAATAAAATAAATAACTTATATGCTTTTAAAAGTGAAACAAGTCCAAGTTGTCTTGCTAGCTGGCCATCCAGAGTCCCTCTAAACATCGAACCTTCTACTGAGCATCACCTGAAAATAAAATAAAAGAAGGGGGTGAGTTTTTGCAAACTCAGTGTGTACAACCCTCGACGAGAAAAAAGCATTTAAGAAAAAACATCATTCATCAATCATGCAATGCAATCCCATCCAAATTATCCATCCGCTACACACCAGCTCCGTCCTCCATCACACCATGTGGGGATATAAATATTGACCCACCTAGCCCACACACCATGGTAGCCCGGTTACGGAACTACCTTCATTTACATATTGGGCTTTAAAAGCCGTCGGTGAATCCACGATTGTCAAGCAACCATGCGATCCTCATATACTTCCTCCGTTTCATAATTCCCACCCATATGCAACCTAAGCAGAATATCATATGTATTCATGTCACATCCATAAAACTTAAATTTTACACCTAGGGGTATTTTGGCCATTTTCGTGCTTAGGGCCATTTCGATAATTTTCCCTTAATTACGGTTTTCACTTACCTCGGCCCTTTAATGAGTCCCGTGAGCTAAGGTGAACGAACACTATGCACCAGGTAGGATTCCAAAGAAAAGGAGGTGAGTCATTAAGACCGCTTAAGTACCAAGCTCTCCCTAGATCCAATCCTAGACATGCATATACCCGTTGCCACACCTTAACCCTTTGACTTGTCCACGGTCGCAATATATTAATTAAGTCTTATGTGCATATCATATACTAGGCCCAAACCCCTTACAAAGCCCAAACAATTTCACATACCTGTATCTGGTCCATTAAGCCCAATCATATTTATATGGCCCATTAGGCCCAAATAACTTGTATATGGCCCATTAGGCCCAAATCACATTTATATGGCCCGTTAGGCCCAGTCACATTCATATTTATGCTCACATACAAGTTCCTATCACATAACATCAGCATTCAATTTTTGCCTATTATGGGCCCAACAGCCCATCGGGCCCATTTAGCCCATTTCGGCCCATATGGCCAAATCACAAACAAAGTCCACAGAATCACTCGTGGGCCTCAGGCAACCTATTGATCTCCCCCTTACGAGTGTTCGCGCACTTGCAAGACTACTGTAGCCAAACTTTTAACTTTTCGGCATTTTAGCTTTTCTGCTTTTCGGCATTTCAGCTTTTGCCGATACATAATGTGTGTGCAGTGTATGTACACACCTGGTAAGAAAGCGTGATGTGATCTCCTTAGCCCAAACCTACAATCAATATCACTCAAAGATTAATCTTACATACTTATCGAATACTTTACCAAAAGCCAGAATCTCACCTTAACCTTACCTTGCGCGATAAGTATAACAACCCCTTCACTAACCATGATCAACTCCTAGATTTGCACCAATCATAACTATTAAAATCAGAATAATAGGTGACTCATATCTAACACAAGTCCCCTTACCTTACTATGGCTATTCGGCCAACCTTAGCCAATGGATGAGGTATACTTACCAAAGCCACAAACACCTAAAGAGCAATTTGGCAGAGAGCTAAGATCCATGATTCGATACTAATTCCCTACTAAATTTGATTGAAAGAGTGAGGGACAATAATCGATACCTAGCAAAGAAAATCGATTGGAAGAGCAACACTCACACTAGATTCAATCAAAGAGTATTCAGCCCTTAGGAGATTGAGCTTTTTGGCTTTTCAAACTTAGTATGGTGAATAAGGTTTATTTGGTACAGATTAAAGAAGAAGAGTAGAAGAAGAAATCAACTAAGTGAAGCAAATAAAATTGTGTAGAGAAGAATAGAAATCAACAGGAAGAAAAGAAAGAAAAACAAAAGCGTTTTCGGCTTTTTGGATCTTGAAAAGAAAAGGGTTTTTGGCTTTTGGTGAAAGGGGTTTCTGGCAACAAGGTGAAGAAGAATTTCGGCAATAGCCTGGAAACCCTTTATTCGGCCCCTATTTATAGCCCTTATAGTTAAATTTTTCATGCCCAATTACCAATTCGGCTCCATCACTTCTCCCTTCTCATCTCCTCGTTTTTCTCCCTGATAACCCCTTGATCTTTTCCTTAATTTTCTTTTCTGAACACTCCCCTTAGAGTCCATCTTCACGCCACTTCTGTCCTTCTAGAAGGCCAAAATTAAACTTCTAAAACAGAAAACTAGGATTCGAACCTTGGACCTCCTTGCTAGCTACTAATGCCACCTCCCTGAACTCTAAGTGGTGTCACTTAGCCACTCTTCCACAAGGCTTTTTGATGCTAGTTTTCCCCTATTTTTATTTAAAAGCCCACCTACTTACCAACCTTGATTCTTTTAATAATTAAACTATAATTTCATTTATTCCTAGGTTCGAACTCAAACCTTAATTAAGACCTACTATAATTATCACATGGCTAGGAACATAAAACATAATTTTTATCAAAACCGAAAACAAAGAAAGTTTGGGATTTTGGGATTTTTGGGTTTCGAGATTTTTAGAGCGTTACACTAAATCCTGTCAGTAACAATGCATGACCTCATTCAGTAAAGAAATTTCATTTATCAATCGAAATCTAATATTCAAACTGAATTTAACCCTTTTCAAACAATCTCAAGCATGTAATCATTTCTTATGTTATAACATTCAAATTAACTCACATAAATATAAAACACATTCCATACAACACAACATTCAATTTATCATATTTACAAGCTCAATTAGGTTACACAAACTTACCTTGACACTTGTTCGTGTATATAAATATACTAATCCAAAACTTTCTCTTTTCCTCAATCTAGCTTTGAATTTGTGTTATCTGTGTAATGGCCTAAATTCAAGGTTATCGGAACAGTGGTTCTGTAACCACAAATTCGATTTAAAAAGAAATTTATTTTAATATTTTTGCATGAATATTTATATAATAGGAAAATCATAGAAAATATCGGTAAATTTTTTTTACCGATTTAGTGGTTAGTTAGAAAAAAAAAGAATTATTGAAGAAATTGGGTAACAATAAAGTATCGAGACCTTAATCTCGTAAAAATGAGTAAGAAATATTTTTATAAATATTTATGAAATGTTAGTGATGTGGTATTAAAATTTCGTTAGGAAATTTTAATGTTTGGGTAGTTAATTAAATGAAAAGGACTAAATTGTAAAAGGTGTAAAAGTTGCTAGAATGATTAAATAGCTTAAGTGTCTAATGAGAAAGGATTTAAAAGGAAATTAGACCCAAAATTTATTTGGGCTGGATGGAAAGGGCATGAAAATAGCAGGAAAATTGATGATTTAAAGGCAAACTTGGAATATTGCATAATTAACTAAATAAAGATAGGACTAAATAGGAAATATCTAGATTTCTCTTCATTTTTCTTCATTCTCATCAGCCAAAATGCCATAGGAGGGGTTCTCTAAGCTGGTATTTCATAATTTTTGCACCAAGTGAGTTAATCCTTGCCTATTTCTTGTAATTTTTTTGTTTCTAAAACTTTTACAACTAGGTCCTACTATTAAATTCATTAGTTTTTTATTTCATGGATGAAATTGAAAGTCACCATGGTTGAGTACTGTAAGTTTATCATGAAATAGCATGAAATTTAAGCTTTAATTTGTTTATAAGATGATTTTATTAGGTAATTTCAATAGAAATTGATTTTTAGGACCTAATTGTGAAAATGTTTGGAATTAAAGTCTATTGCTAAAATTCTGATTCCTAAAGGTTGTAAACTAGTTTAAGGTGATAGAATAAAGTGTTAATTGATAAAAATCAACAATTGAGAGGCTAATTGAGTAGGGACGGAATTATCATTTATTAAAAGCCTAAGGAAAAAATGGTAATAAACAGCTTGCACTAAAACAATTTTGGACAGTAGCAATAGACTAACTTTGAAAAATCACCATAAATTTTAGAAATAGAATTAGAATATGAACAAAGTATGGAATTAAAGCTTATTAAGTCTAGTTTCTCATAGAAGAAACAATGTAAGTAATGGATTTGTAAATCTTGAGATATAATGAATTTTGTGAGACAAGGTGAGAATGAATTTGGGTTCCCCTGTTCTTACTTTGAAAAATCATAAAAAATTGAAGAAAAATAATTAGGGGCTTTAAGAGAAACAAACGAGAACATCATTTTAATCCTGAATGAAGAGATAATTAATTTTTAGTGAAGAAAGGTCAAAATTGTCAGACAGTAGAACAGGGGTGACTTTAAAGAATAAACTATACTTATTGGCTAACCAAAAATTCTGAAAATGTTATGGTAAGAAGATATGTGAGTCTAGTTTCAGGGAAAATTATCGGATCCTAATTTGGAGTTCTTTAGCTTAAGATAAAAATAATTTAGTTACTATGACTCAAGTAGACAGCTTTGAATGAACTATAAATAATAATGAAATTATGGAAAATGTTGCATATGAACATGAAATGTATTAAATTGATAATTAAATTTATTTATTTAGATCTAGAAGATTCAAATACGAAGCTAGATCGAGGAAAGGAAAAAGTTCAGGATTAGTAGATTTTTGTTTACAAACAAGTATCGAGGTAAGTTCGTGTAACTTGAATTATATTCTTAAATGCTTGAGATTGTATGTAATTGATATGAATATCATTTTAATTTTCATTGTAAGAAAATTGTTGAAACATTGATATATTTGATAAAAAGGGGAAGAAATCCCGGTTGAATGAAAGGAAAATTCGATGGATCTCTGAAAAGGAATTGACGGTAAAAAGGATCTAGCCCGGACGGGTGATCCTATTCTGATATAGTCCTCCCAAAGAATATGTGAAAAATGGATTTAGCCCGGACAGGTAACTCGAATCAAGGTCTGAATTTAGCCTAGACTGGTAATTCAGATCCAAGCTCATTAGAGTAATTGTCGTTGCAGGGGATTTAACCTGGATTGGTAATCCTGACAGTACTCTATGAGTTTATATTACAGGGGATTTAGACTGGACTGGTAATCCCATTGTAAGGATGAGGTTCACGGGAGTGTGCTCTCTGAAATGGAAATGTGCGCACATGAATATGAATTGACGGACCCAGAAATGTACACTAAAAGTGTACCTCTAAAAATCCATCAAAATTCTGAGAAATTCAATGGGATAAATATGGAAAAATAATAAGGGAATGAAAATTATGGTATTGATGAGTACATCAATCATGATATATATTATTATTGACACACGGAAATTATTGTACTAACTTGAATGTTGAGTTTGTGCATATTAAGGTAATAATGCATTGAATGGATATTTGAATGTTTATTGCATTGTATTGAAAATATTAGGTAAGTATAATTCTTGTTACATGAGCTTACTAAGCACAAAGTGATTACCCTATTTCCTTTTTTCCCTGTTTTGTAGTGTGAAGAGCTCGAAGGTCGAATTTGGTCGGAGACACATCACACTATCAACTTCAAGATTTCGGTATATCAAGAAACTTTATTTTGGAAATCAATGGCATGTATAAGCTAATAAAGTAAATGTTAACATGAAATTAATGTAAAGTTATCCATTGGTATGGTTAACAAACTTGGTTTTGGTATGTGATAACGTTATCTTATAAATATGGGTGAATTTATATACGTTAATCTATCTTGAAAATATGTTGAAATGGATTGGTTGATGTGGATTGCTTTTGGTTTAAAATTGCAGGGAAGGTTAGATAACTATAAAGGGGTTATATTGAGTTAAAAAAATTAATTCGTAAACTCCGATAATACCTCGTACCCTATTCCGGCAATGAATACAGGTAGGGAGTATTACATTTGTTGGTATCAGAGCTATGATTTAGCCGGTTCTAGGATTGATGTAGCAAATACGGGATTAGCTATACATGCCATTTAAATTATTATTGATAGTGTGATATCTCTTGACCATTTAAAATGTGTTTTTCTTATAGTAATGTCATCCGACCGAGCTCAATCTGAGGAAGCTGATAGTCATGCTTTGGCTTCAGTACAAAGAGAAGAAACTAGTAGTAGAAGGCCCGAGACAGAGGGTCCAGGGGAGGAGGCAAAAACAGCCTTCTTTCAAATGATGAATGAATGGTTTAATCAATATTTAAGAACTAACCCTGTAGTGTAGCAAGTTCAAGCTCCCCCTCCTGCTCCTCCACCGGTTCCCGAGATCCCACAGGGTACAAGTACTGACTCTGTTAGAAAAGGGAAAGCTCCAGTAGATAAAATTCGAAAATATGGGGCCGAAGAATTTCGAGCAGCAGTTGATGATGATTCCGAACAGGCTGAATTCTGGTTAGAAAACACTACTTAGGTTTTGGAGGAATTATCTTGTACACCAGAAGAATGTCTGAAATGTGTCTTCTCACTGCTAAAAGACACAGCTTACCATTGGTGGAATACTAAAGCTTTAGTTGTTCCGAAAGAAGAAATTACATGGGAATTCTTTCAGACCGAGTTCAAAAAGAAATATATCAGCCAGAGATTTCTCGATCAGAAGAGAAAAGAATTTCTTGAGCTGAAACAGGGTAACAGATCAATATCTGAGTATGAAAGAGAATTTTTTTCAATTGAGAAAATATGCTCGAGAATACGTATAGTCAGAAGCTGAAATGTGCAAACGATTCGAAGAAGGGTTGAATGAAGACATTAAGCTACTGATCGGAATTCTTGAAATTCGAGAGTTTGCTACATTGGCAGAGAGAGCTTATAAAGTAGAAGAATTGAGCAAAGAAAAGAAACAAGCTGAGAGGGAAGCTCGAAATTTTAGTAAAAGATCGATGGGAAAATCCCAGTTTTCTGCTTCAAAGAAATTGAAGAAGTACCAGACTCGTTCTACCTCAGCCACTGGGTATTCGGGCAGAGAGCGAGGTTCTTAACGCACTAATCTAAGACCTTCCACTCCATCAGTGACCAGTGTTGGCAGTGTTGGCACTCCTAAGCCGAGATGCCAGTATTGTAATAAAATCCATTTTGGTGAATGTTGATTAAAGAGTGGGGCTTGTTATCGATGTGGTTCTCTCAACCATTTCCTTAGAGATTGTCCAGAAAGAGGTGAAAAAGAAGCTGAACAGATATCGAAGCTAAGTAATCCAGTTTCGAGGGGCAGAGCACCTCGACCATCTGGTAATGTCAGTGGTAGCTGAGGAGCTACGAAAGATATTGTAGGCAGGTCTGAAGCATGAGCACCCGCTAGGACATATGCCATCCGTGCCAGAGAAGATGCCTCAGCACCCGATATTATTACTGGTACATTTTCTTTACTTGATACTGATATTACTGCATTAATTGATCCCGGTTCTACGCATTCATATATATGTATAAAGCTTGCATGTGTTAAAGATTTATCTATTAAACCTATTAAATTTGTGGTTAAAGTCTTGAACCCCCTGGGTCAATCTGTTTTGGTGGATAAAATTTGTAAAAATTGTCCACTGATGGTAAAAGGTTATTGTTTCCCGACTGATTTGATGTTACTGCAATTTGATGAATTTGACGTGATATTGGGCATGGATTGGCTAACCCAGCATGACGTAGTAGTAAATTGTAGACAGAAATATATTGTGCTAAAATGTCAGAATGGTGAGTTGCTCTGATTAAATCTGATCAGACAGAGGAGTTATCTGATGTAATTTCAATAATGGCAGCACAGAGGTATGCCAAAAAAGGGTATGATGCTTACTTGGCTTATGTACTCTCCACCAAGGTATCTGAGTCAAAGATATAGGCAGTGCCAATAGTATGTGAATTTTTCGATGTGTTTCTAGAGGAATTACCAGGGTTGCCACCAGAAAGAGAAGTGGAATTTTCTATAGATTTGATTTCGGGAACTACCCCGATTCCTATAGAATTAAAGGAGTTAAAGTTACAGTTGCAAGAGCTTGTTGACAGGGGTTTTGTCCGACCGAGTCATTCATCTTGGGGTGCTCCGGTTCTGTTTGTGAAAAAGGAAGATGGGTCTTTGAGATTGTGTATCGACTACCGGCAGCTTAATAAAGTAACCATAAAGAATAGGTACCCATTACCCCAAATTGATGATTTATTTGATTAGCTGAAAGGTGCTACAGTGTTTTCAAAGATTGATCTCCGATCAGGTTATTATTAGTTACAGGTAAAGGAGTCAGATGTGCCAAAAATAGCTTTCAGAACCAGGTACAGGCATTATGAGTTTCTGGTTATGCCGTTTGGGCTAACTAATACACCTGCAGTATTCATGGATTTGATGAACCAGATATTCAGACCGTACTTAGACAGATTTGTGGTAGTATTCATTGATGATATTTTGGTTTATTCTCAGGATGAAGAGGAACATGCAGAACATTTGATAATTGTATTGCAAATTCTGCGAGAGAAGCAGTTATATGCTAAATTCAGTAAATGTGAATTTTGGCTTTGAGAAGTGGGTTTTCTAGGACATATTGTATCTGCCGAAGGCATCAAGGTAGATCCAAATAAAATCTCAGCTATTGTCAATTGGAGTCCACTGAAGAATGTATCTGAAGTTAGACGTTTTTTGGGTTTAGCTGGTTATTATCAGAGATTTGTACAGGGATTCTCTATGATAGCTTCTCCGATGACTCGATTATTGTAGAAAGATGTAAAGTTCGAGTGGACTGATGAATGTCAGCAGAGTTTCAACCGATTAAAAGATCTACTAACGAAAGCACCTGTATTAGTGCAGCCTGAACTGGGTAAGGAATTTGTTATTTACAGTGATGCCTCATTAAATGGTTCAAGTTGTGTCTTAATGCAAGAAGGTAAAGTAATAGCCTATACTTCAAGACAACTTAAACCACATGAAAGAAATTACCCAGTACATGATCTTGAATTAGCTGCTATTGTATTTGTGCTGAAGATATGGCAGCATTACTTGTATGGTGAGAAATGTCATATTTATACTGATCATAAAAGCTTGAAATATTTGATGGCACAGAAAGATTTGAATTTGAGACAGCGCAGGTGGCTTGAACTAATAAAGGACTATGATTTGATTATTGATTATCATCTAGGTAAAGCTAATGTTGTAGCTGATGCTTTGAGCCGGAAATCTCTATTTACTTTACGAGCTATGAATACCTGGTTATTATTGACTGATGATGGTTCAATCCTAGCTGAATTGAGAGCTAAACTAACATTTTTACAGCAAATATGTGAAGCTCAAAAGAATGATGAGAAGTTACAGGTTAAACGAGCACAGTGTGAGTCAGGTAATGATTCTGAATTTTAGATTGGTTCTGATGGTTGTTTATTATTCAGAGGTAGGGTATGTGTACCTCAGAATTCAGATCTCATACAGAAGATTCTACATGAGGCTCACAGCGGTACTATGTCTGTACATTCGGGAAGTAATAAAATGTATAATGATCTAAAAAAATTTTATTGGTGGTAGGGAATGAAACGTGATATCTCAGAGTTTGTATCAAGGTGTTTAATATGTCAGCAAGTTAAAGCTAAAAATCAGGTATCTTCGGGGTTACTTCAGCCAATTACTATACCGGAATGGAAATGGGAAAGAATCACTATAGATTTTGTATCGGGGTTACCGTTGTCTCCGAGGAAAAAAATGCTATTTGGGTGATTATTGACCGATTGACAAAGTTAGCGCACTTTATTCCGGTACGTATGGATTACTCTTTAGATAAACTAGCTGAACTGTACATATCTGATATTGTCAGGCTACATGGAGTGCCTGTCTCCATTATATCAGATAGAGATCCCCGATTTACGTCTCGTTTCTGGGACAAATTGCAAGAAGCCTTGGGTACTCAGTTGTATTTCAGCACTACATTTCATCCTCAAATAGATGGTCAATCTGAGCATGTAATTCAAGTATTGGAAGATATGCTCCGATGTTGTATACTAGAGTTTGAAGGTAATTGGGAGAGTTATATACCTTTTATTGAATTTGCTTACAATAACAGTTATCAGTTTAGTATTAAAATGGCTATGTATAAAGCTTTGTACGGTAGAAAATGTAGAACACCGTTATATTGGACAGAGCTCGGTAAAAGAAAGATACATGGGGTTGATTTGATCCGGGAAATAGAAGACAAAGTAAAGGTTATTCGAGATAGTCTAAAAGCAGCTTCCGATCGTCAAAAATCATATGCCGACCTTAAACGAAAAGAGATTGAATTTCAAGTTGGTGACAAGGTATTCCTGAAAGTGTCTCCTTGGAAGAAAGTCCTCCAATTTGGTCTAAAAGGTAAAATGAGTCCAAGATTTATCGGGCCATATGAAATCATAGAAAGAATTGGATCAGTCGCTTATCGATTGGCATTACCACTGGAACTTGATAGAATCCATAATGTTTTTCATGTATCTATGTTACGACGATATTGATCAGATCCTTCACATGTTATTTCTCCGACGAAGTGGAGATTCAACCGGATATGGCTTACAGTGAAGAACCGGTCAAGATATTGGCACGGGAGACAAAGGAGCTTAGAAATAAAAAGATAAATTTGGTAAAAGTATTGTGGAAAAAATACGGGATTGAGGAAGCGACATGAGAATCGAAGGAGGCAATGAGGAAACAATACCCAAACCTCTTTACTGGTAAGATTTTCGAGGACAAAAATCCTTAAAGGGGGGGAGAGTTGTAATGGCCTAAATTCAAGGTTATCGGAACAGTGGTTCTGTAACCACAAATTCGATTTAAAGAGAAATTTATTTTAATATTTTTGCATGAATATTTATATAATAGGAAAATCGTAGAAAATATCGATAAATTTTTTTTTATCGATTTAGTGGTTAGTTAGAAAAAAAATTTATTGAAGGAATTGGGTGAAAACAAAGTATCGAGACCTTGATCTTGTAAAAATGAGTAAGAAATATTTTTATAAATATTTATGAAATGTTAGTGATGTGGTACTAAAATTTCGTTAGGAAATTTTAATGTTTGGGTAGTGAATTAAATGAAAAGAACTAAATTGTAAAAGGTGTAAAAGTTGCTAGAATGATTAAATAGCTTAAGTGTCTAATGAGAAAGGATTTAAAAGGCAATTTGACACAAAATTTATTTGGGCTGGACGGCAAGGGCATGAAAATAGTAGGAAAATTGATGATTTAAGGGCAAAATTGGAATATTGCATAATTAACTAAATAAAAATAGGACTAAATAGGAAATATCTAGATTTCTCTTCATTTTTCTTCATTCTCATCAGCCAAAACACCATAGGAGGGGTTCTCTAAGCTGGTATTTCATAATTTTTGCACCAAGTGAGTTAATCCTTGCTTATTTCTTGTAATTTTTTGTGTTTCTAAGACTTTTACAACTAGGTCCTATTATTAAATTCATTAGTTTTTGATTTCATGGATGAAATTGAAAGTCATCATGGTTGATTACTATAAGTTTATGATGAAATAGCATGAAATTTAAGCTTTAATTTGTTTATAAGGTGATTTTATTAGGTAATTTCAACAGAAATTGATTTTTAGGACCTAATTGTGAAAATGTTTGGAATTAAAGTCTATTGCTGAAATTCTAATCCCTAAAGGTTGTAAACTAGTTTAAGGTGATAGAATAAAGTGTTAATTGAGAAAAATCAGCAATTGAGAGGATAATTGAGTAGGGACGAAATTATTATTTATTAAAAGCCTAGGGGAAAAATTGTAATAAATAGTTCGCACTAAAACAGTTTTGAACAGCAGTAATAGACTAATTTTGAAAAATCACCATAAATTTTATAAATCTAATTAGAATATGAAAAAATTATGGAATTAAAGCTTATTGAGTCTAGTTTCTCATAGAAGAAACGGTGTAAGCAAGGTTCAAGCTCAATAGTAAGTGCTCTTAAGCCTCGTTTTTAATGTTCTTCGCATTTTTAAAATCCCCGTAGCTTACTCTCTCCATTTCTACCCATATTTTGAGTTAGGGTTCATGTTTGTAAACTGACCCATGTGTGACATGTTTATTCTTTGATGTTTTATGGAGGAATATGAAAGTTGTATGTGTGTTAAACATATTTTTCTAGGTGATTTTCATCAAAAACCCCTAAAAGGACCTTTTTGAAAAAGGAGTAAAATATGTGATAAAAATGTGAAATAATGGAGAAATGTGGGCTTCCATAAGAGGAAAGAACAATCGGCTAGGCTTGGGTAAGGTATAAATTGCATGCATTTTATTATACGAGCCTAGGGACTAAATTATAAAAATGTGAAAGGTTAGGGGCAAAATGATCATTTTGTCCAGGGGTGAAATTTAGGCTCAAAAAGAATAATGTGAGGTATTGATGATTCATTTTTATTGTTATAGACCCCGAGGAGCAAATTTCCGAGGCCGGTCAAGGAAAACGAAAGGTTTTGGAATAATCGAAACGCGAAACCGTGACGAATACCAGGTAAGTTCGAATAACTTTAAGTAAACTATTAATATGCCTAATTATGTGTGTTATGAATGCATGATATTTAGTTATAATTATGGCATGAAAATCCATGAAATATGTCAATAATAATGATATGATAATAAATGTCCCGGTTGAAGTAAAAAGGGAAATTCGATGGATAAACCATGGCTTACATGACTTGAGATCCTTCATGTGTTGCAGAAAAGGATTTAGCCCGGACGGGTAATCCGTTGATCTCAAATGTAGAAAGAATCTAGACCAGACGGGTGATACTTGAGTGATTGAGCCTCCCGAAGAATATGTGTGCATTGTGGATTTAGCCCAGACGAGTAATCTGATTAGGATCTGAATTTAGCCTGGACTGGTAATTTAGATCCGAGCTCATTGAGGGTGTTTGTTGCTATAAGGGATTTAGCCTGGACTGGTAATCTCAACATCACCTTATGAGTTTATATTACGGGGGATTTAACCTGGACTGGTAATCTCGCCGTAAGATGTGAGATTCGCTGGAGTGCATACATGAGATGATCGCTCTTATGACTTGACGGTAAATGGATAATCCATCGAGATTTTCTGAGTAACTCAACGGGATTAATATGTGATACAAAAATGAAAACGTTGAATGATGAGCTCATCTTAGATAAGTTACATGGTGTAATGTTATGTGACTAACTTGTTGATGGAGTGCATGTGATAGGGAAACCATTCCATACTTGTTGGTTTATTTGCTTAATATGGTTGCATGCTAAACAAATCGGTAAGTTTATTTTCTAGTTATTTGGGCTTACTAAGCATGTAAATGCTTACCCCTCTCTTTTCCCTGTCTTACAGAGCTCGTGGACTCACGAAGACTGAAAGATGATTGGAGAGTCAACACACTATCATCTTGTCTAGCTTTGGTATATAGATACTCTTATTTTGTTCAATGGCATGTATCGGGCTTTTGTTAATTTTGTAATATGTGTCATTTGATTAGCCAATATGAAGGCTTGTAAGGTGTACATGTCCACATGCATATATGGCCATAGGATTTGGCTCATTTTGCTATAAGGTATGACCTACATAGTTGTGCATATTTGTGATCTAATGTTATTGAGATGAATGAACATGGCGTATCACAAGTAGATACACATGTAACATGACCAAATCACATAGGATGGCTAGACCATAATTTGCAAGGATTTATAATAATGAGCCAATCTTGAATGTGTTATAAGGCATACACATTCTTGATATAAGAGAAATAACCTAGCATGTAGAAGACCGATGAAATGAGGTTTACATGCAATGAGGTTTATCGAGGTCATTTGAAAGTATAATTAGGGGAACCTATAAGTGAGAACATATGTTAGAGGGTGACCAAAGGCTTGGAAAATAGCCTAACATGGTCCACACGAGTAGACACATGGGCATGTGTCTAGGCCGTGTGTGACATATGGACTACCCCATGGGCATGTGGCATAACCATGTCTCCCATGCACCTAAAATTTTAAGTCAGAATGCATGGTAGTAAACACACGGGTAGAGACACGGCTGTGTGTCTCAACCATGGAGGACACGGCCTAACACGCGGGCGTGTGTCTTGGCCGTGTGCCCCTAAATGCATGCTGATGTCATAAACAGAATGCTCAAGTTTTTGGACATGGAAGACCACACGGGCATGTCAAGGCCGTGTGAAGGACACGGGCCAGAGGCACGGGCGTGTGCTTAGTCGTGTGAAAACCCCTGTAGATTCGAAGTAGAAAATAAATTCAATTAATTCCACACGAGTAGGGGACACGGGTGTGTCCCAAAACACACTGGCGTGTGCAATGTCTCCACACGGGAATATAAGACATTAACTCAGAAATTTTCTTAAATTTTTATTAGGTCCTCGGTTTAGTCTCGGATCAATTTCAATGTATGTTTGAGCCTTGTAGGCTCATAATAGAGACACCAAGATGTTATGGCATTGGTTTCAAATTGGAATGAAATTTTATAACCCGTATTTCTCGAAAATGTTCAAGTACATGCCTGGTAACGCCTCGTACCTGGTCCCGATCTCGGGTACGGGTAAGGGGTGTTACAATCTTGATCTAGAATTTTAAATTTCTCATTCATTAGTATATATTTCATTTCCAATTCATTTTACAATTAATACCCTTTTTTTCAAATTTATGTAATTACCCTAAACTTTTACAATTTTACAATTTAATCCCTTAATTTATTAATCTATCAAATTAACTTATTTTCTCAATCAATAATCTAACAAAATATTCTAAGCCCTCTTACAGCCCCTAATAAACCCAGAATTCACTATCAAACCCTCATATTTTAACCTTTTCACAATTTAATCCTAAAATCAATATTTAACAAAATCACTTTATAAAATCATCATACAACACAATCAAAGCTCTAAATTCCTTGTTATTCATCAAAAACATCTAATATTTATCAATGCAAACCTCCAAAACTTTTAATAAAATTAAAAACAAAGGTACGATTTAGTTGGACCTAATTGTAACAATCTCAAAAACATAAAAATTACAAGAAACGAGTAAGAATTGAACTCACATGAAGCAAAAATATGAAAAACCAGCTTAAAGATCACTCCCTATGTCTGTTTAGGCTGAAAATTGAAGAAGAATGCTTAGAAAACTTTTAGAATTTCAATTTGTATTTTTTAATTTCATCAAAATTAACATTTTGCCATTCAATGGCCTTATTTTATTATTTTTATCTTCATATTCCATCCCACTATTTAATTTAGGTATATTTATTACTTAAGTCCTTCCTTATTTACTAATCAAGCCATTTAATCACTTAATTATTATAATTAGCAAGTTTTGCACCTTTTTCAATTTAGTCCTTTTAATTAATTAACTATTGAAACATTAAAATTTTTCAACAAAAATTTAATACCACCTTAATGACACCCCATAAATATTAATAAAAATATTTACAGCTCGATTTATAGAAATGAGGTCTTGGTACCTCACTTTCTAAAACCACTTGACCTAAGGTCTTACAACTCAAACCTAATAAATCATTATAAAATATAAATTACCAATTCAAAAACCTTTTTAAAACCATATTTGACTCATAAAAATTAAATGACAATATTTACGAACTTATTCGCAAGATTTAATGGCCTCAAAGCCATTGTTTTTGACACAACTAAAAAATCGGGCTGTTACAAATATACCTTTAATGGTACCCCAATTAATCAAGCCACACATGTATACATTCAATCATACAACCATCACATGTTTAAGTATCAAACTTACCAAAACATTTCTTAAACATATAACAAGCATATCATCCATCAACCAAAACCAAGCACAATGCCTAGCATGATATTTTTCTCAACTATGAAGACATAAAGCATATAATCTAAACAATCTATCGATTCATCCACAAAATGACCATTGCCACCACATTTATACCTAATTACATATTCATAAAAGACCAACAAGATTTAAATTATCATAAAGCATTAAACATCCTAGATACATGCCAAGACCAAAATGAATAATTCACCAACACTTGAGTTCGGGCTTTCCGTTGGATGCTGAGGCAACAATCGAAGCAATAAGTACCTAATATGCGCATGAAAAACAAAACAAAATCATACGCTGGATATAACTCAGTGGTATTTTTATATCCAAAATTAAATTATAATATAAATTATGTAATGCATGGCTTAACAACAAGATCTAATACAAATTAATATTTGAGAGCTACATGTTGTAATGTTCTATTTAATAATAGAATTTGATTTACTTATAATAAATCAATCTAACATAGTTGTAAGATATACATTTCTCCTTATAACAATCAAAGTAATTTTATCACTTCAATATTATATACACATTCTTGGACTTTACTCTAGTATCCTCTAATCAATTTCATTTCTAATAATTGTCCCAAATCCATATCGTTATTTCATCCACCATACTTCAAGACATATACACAATAATATATATATCACATCTCAAAACAGATTCAATTTCATATTTATATCATTATGGCAGAAAATTTAGTTATCGCATCGCACACCTACTGCAATACAAGTATGTGGACTGGAATAATTCTTTATCATCCACAAGCCCATTTTTCCAAAAGATGCTATGATTTTTTATTTGCACCTTCCATCTCGCATTGTGCACTTTCACTCAAATTTCTCCAAACAAGATTTTGTTACGTGATAGTCACGTTGTTCTCGGAGCTGTACCACTTCAATGCTGCAAGAAAAAAAATCTTTTCTGGGGTATTCCATGCCAACTTTCAATACCTGAACATCTGATGATGAGTTTGCATGGCTAGGTGCTCTGTGCGATGGCTGTCAGAAGTCTAAACCACCCTCGATGGAGAGTTCAATGTTCTTTATGTGGGATAGTGGTTCATTTGCCTTAAATTGTTGATCTGGGTTTGGAGCATTGTCTGAACCATCTTCGTTAGAATCGCAAGGTTCTAGCTTAGTTAGAACCTACTCTAGTTTAACAAAAATTGCTACTTCTGAACCATCCAGATCGGACTATCAAATTGGACCAGGGTCTGACTTTGACACGTCAACTACATCCGCTACCCCTTATTCCTTGGTTGCATCTTCTTCATCATTTATGCCTTCATTGTCATCTTCAACAAAAAGGTTCAATACACCCTTGTTGGACTTGATCATAGGGAGTAAGTCATTAGTTCTTGTATACCCCATGTACTTGGAAAATTTTGCATCAGATTGCAAACCATTGCAGGTTGATGGCCCTTCGATATAAATGCTTTTACTCCAGGATGTCGATCCACTAAAGTTGAAATTGAATGCCCTGACTGAATGTTGTGTCTGGGTATTTAGGTTCGGGTTACGCTTATACCTCAACTGATAGTGGTCGTCGAAGTTTAAATCAGTGCCGAAAACTGAAGAATGTCTACCTATTGATGCTTTAGGGACATCATAATAGGTTTGTTGTAAGAAACAACTGAACCCACCACACAACCATATAGTAGGACTTTATGCTTCAGCTTTGGCTCCAGCATTAGCCACAACAGTGGTTGAAGATGGACTAGCTTCATCAGCCTAGGTAAGCTTGACATATACCTCCATTACAGTATTTTCACTTGAGTAGTGCAATGATATGACTACCCCCAGCTCAAGCTTGCCTTCCATATCAAATACTTCATCCTTAAAGTGGTCAACCAATGCCAAATATCTACATTGCAAGCTCGAAACTCTTCCCTAGCTAGAACCCCTAACTTTCCTCCTAATTCTAGTCCATAGCTCATGCAATTGAATGGTATGGTTGAAAGCCAATTCCACGGATTGTGCTCCTATAAATACAACCTGGACTTCCGTATTACAAATTTAATTGTCTTAGTAAATGGCGAATTTCACTCGTTAAGTCATTTCAATTTAAAATGAATTAGATGTTGAAAAAAAATCTTCAGATGGTTATCCAAAGAAATGCAGACCACACTTGCAGTGCAACTCTTCAATGCTTGATGTGAATTTGCTACATGTCTAAATTCTGAATATTTCAATATTTTAATAGCAAAATAGAACAAGGAGAGAAGAAATGCATGCTTCAAAATGCATTTCTGAAGACGTATTTTCATCGAAAATAATAATAAAACGCACTTTGATGCTCAAAAATGCATTTCATAGATCAAATAATTTCATCAGATGTGTGCTTGAGAGGATATTCAATGCCTCAAAATATGATTCAAATTTTACCCCAAATTCTCGGGATCAAGTACTCTTTTGGAAACTTTAGTGGAAATGTTAAGAAAGATTGCCCAACTGGACAAGTTTTCTTTACATTTCCACTAAATGCTTCCAAAAAAGTATCTAATCCTAGGAATCCCAGGTAAAATCTAAAACAGGTTTTGAAAATATTTGATGAAAATGCTAGTCTTGCGACACATTTTCAATCATAAAGATTTCTTCCTTTCCAATATCACCCCTCCCCTGCGCCTATAAAATGGGGCTTCCCCTCCATACTCCAACATCTCTCCTGGCCTCTTTCTCTCCACTTTATAATATTTCTCTCTCTCAATTTTCTTCCTTACTTCAGTGTTAAAAATTTTCGTCTAAAATAAAATTTCTAGTTGAGGTATTATTGAGTCATCGATGATGTGATATCGCTCCGAGGCACACACATTTCGTATATCCTGCCGAGATGAGACCATTACCTTGAAAACCTATCCTACGGAAGTTGAGCTTCGAGGTTATTTTGCTTTATACTTTCATAGGTGGAAATTTATGTATAACAGGGGAGCTAGTTGATGGTCATTTTGCGAGCACAAGCTTAAAATTCTCGGATACCCAGAGATGTTGCCTTATAAATACCATACAAAAGCTTGAAGGCATAATAATAGAGAAAACTGTGGGGCTTCTTGCTATAATCATCATAATTTTTTACTCCATTTCCACGTAACCATAATCTTTAATCTTCCTTTTCATTCGAAGCTCGGCGCCATCATGGAAAAATGAGGACTCCCAGGTAAAAAATGACTGTGATGTTAGAGTAAGGGTGTCACTCCTTTTGGGCTAAAAACGGTTGCTGTCATTAAAAAGCTTAGTAATAACTACAATTGCTGTTACGTTGACTTAAGTTTGACCTCTACTCCAACAAAATATTCACTCTTCGCTTGAGAGCCCTCTTATGTCCACTTTGGTGCCAGCCTTTGGACAAGAATTAAAGGTTAATGATATCGGTTGTGTAGAAATAGAGAAAAAAATAAATTGATTACACCAAAATCTTTCCATTTTCCCTATGATTATAGCATCAATATTATGTATAGTATATATAAGGCATAACGATTGTCAAATGACCTCCATTTATACTCGAACCTGTGACCACTTCACAGTTTTCGACTGGGACCTCCACTTATACTTCGAACTGTGATCATATCAAGCACTGCTACCTTGAAACCTAACTTCTATAAG
This sequence comes from Gossypium arboreum, assembly GCF_025698485.1. NCBI lineage: Eukaryota > Viridiplantae > Streptophyta > Magnoliopsida > Malvales > Malvaceae > Gossypium > Gossypium arboreum. The sequence continues at coordinate 11,181,146 of NC_069076.1, forward strand.
ATGGGTTTATGAGGTAATGCTCCTATCCTGTAGGAAGATGACATGTTTGTGTTTTGAGACGTATTATCGCATCCCCAACCCCTCAAATATACCTATCAAATTTTACGGTTTCTCTCCTAAAACCATAAACCCTAATTATTAAAATACCCTAACCCTAACCCTAACAAAATTTTTTAAAAAAAAGGCAAGGCTAGATGCGCTTTCACACACTCTCCAAAATCAGCCTATTTCTCTAATTTTAAAAAAAAATGGCATATTTGACTTATTTAGCCAAAATTTCTTCTCTAATCTTTCTCTAAAAAGCTTTCAGTTCTCTATTAGGACCTATCACCTACCACCGGTGAGTAGGTCTCCTCCTTCCCTCATAGGTTTCTTTCATTTACTTTATTCTCCTTTCCCCCTTCTCTAGCTTAATAACCTCCTTAGTGTTGGTTTGGGAAATCTGATGTCTTTAGTGGATGGCTTAGATGGTGACAATATCAAAAAATTTAGAAAATTTGTGTCAATTCTTGCATCTCCATCCAAAAACTTCTTCACCATTAGATCCTGGATTTTTTTAGGAAGGACCAACGTCTTTGGTGGCATTGTGGGTTCTTTGACATTAGATGAGTAGTTTTGACATCACTAGGGATGGGATTAGGTGGCAGCACCAACCCTTTAACCGTCATCCCTTTGTTTTCTATCCTTTTTCCTTTGTTATTCTTCTTTTCTTTTCTTTTTTTCATTTTCTTGTTTCATTAGCACTTTTAGGCTACTTTGGCGAATATTTGGAACCTATAAACCTGAAATTGTATAGGATTTTTCTATATGATTTTACCACCTTTTACTTAATTATTATGTTTATCTCAAGTAATTATTATTAAAATAAGTGAATTTTACTCAATTAGTAATTTTATACATAAATTTGGAAAGTATGTGAAATTATGCTTAATTACATGATTTTCATGCATATTTTGTATTAATTCATGTTAATTTATTAATATATGTACTTTTCACTATATAGGAGGTCCATTGGAGACATTTTGTACCACTTTCATTCATCTTCGAGTGGGGGACACTTTGGTGGTTCACGAATTGTAGCATAGATTTTACAGACTGGGTTCTTTTGGCCTACATTGTTCAAGGACATTTATGCATATGTGAGAAACTATGATAGATGGCAAAGAACTGGAAACATTCCAAGAAGGAACGAGATGCCCTTAATGAATATTTTAGAGATAGAATTTCTCGATGTATGGTGCATTGATTTTCTAGGTCTGTTTCCTTTTTCATATGGTAATACTTTTATTTTGGTAGCTGTGGATTACGTATTCAAGTGGGTTGAAGCCGAAGCATACCCAACTAATGATGCTAAGGTAGTCATGTGATTCTTACATAAGTATGTATTTACACAATTTGGGACTCCTAGAGCTATAATTAGCGATGAAGGATCTCAATTTGTAGATAAGTGGCTTAAGTTGCTGCTTGACAAGTATGATGTAAATAATAAGATTGCTACTACTTATCACCCACAATCGAATGGGAAATTTGAAAGGGTGAATTAAGAAATCAAAAGTATTCTTAAAAGAGTAGTGGGCCCTAAAAGAACAAATTGGTATGGGCTTATCAAACTACTTTTGAGACACCATTAGGGATGACTCCCTTTCGGCTAGTGTTTGGAAAGGCATGTCATTTACCACTTGAATTGGAGAATAAAGCTCACTAGGCTTTGAAGCAATTGAATTTTTTATCTTAACCAAGCTGGTGAGAGAAGGGTGTTACAACTCAATGAGTTCGAAGAGTTAAGGTTATTTTTGTACGAGAATGTCAAGATGTGTACGGAAAAATATAAGAAATGGCATGACAGTCGTATTCAACCTCACGAGTTCAAAGAAGGTCAGAAAGTGTTTTTTTTTAATTTGAGGCTATGGTCATTTCCTAAAAAGCTCAAATCCAGATGGAAAGGACCTTATATCATCTACAAAGTTTATCCATATGGAGTTGTAGAATTGTACGAAAACCATAGAGGTACATTTAAAGTTAATGGTCAACGTCCCAAGCACTATTGGGATGGTGAAGTTGAGCGAGTTAAAACCTCGATCAAATTAAGAGACCCTTAATCTTTCATAAACCTATTTTTTAATAAAAATTTAGAAATTATTTTCTTAAATTAATACATTTAATTAATTCTATTGAAGGAGATTGGAACTTAAGCGGACCGTTGTGACCCTCCAACCTTTCTTGGGAATTAATTTAATGTAATCTTTTAAGATGAAAATTTCTAATTCATTTTAAGCTTTTCTTAGTTTTATTTTTATTTCTCATTTTTATATTTTCTTTAATTTTAATTTTAATCTTTATTTTTGATTTTAATGTTAGTTTTATTTATTTTAATTAAGGGATCAAATTAGCCCAAGTACTAATAAGTTTGTTTATTTTTAAGCAGCCCAATTTTTAAATAATGTTTGGGCTCATGGCCTAAAACAGCAAAAAGGAGAAATTTAACCCATGTTGCCGTCCATAGGATTCCCCAAAGCCCTAATTTTTGCCACCATATCATCCCTCCAACTTACTTGCCGCCCAAGCTACTCAAAAATTAACTAAATTAACTAAATTTTAGCTACGAAATTGCCCTAATTCATCACCATGTAAACCTTCTCTACCTCTAATTTTCACAACCCTTCAAGGTATTTTACATCCATTCTTGCCCCGCTTAGCCGTTGGCCTAAATCCTGAAATTTCTCCCCAAATTTCTTCCTTGTCGCAAGCCCCTTGTATTACGACCGCATGACTTTTGCCAGAGCAGCCCCTTCACCACTGTATCTTATCGCAGTAGCAAGCTTTATGCTAACACAAGCTCATTGCTAACGCAAATCGATCACCACCACAACTCCTTGCTAACATCTTTTGCCAATTGTATTTTTTTCAATTCTTTTGCTAAAATTTTGCTTTTTTATTTTTGGGAAAAATGTCCACATCTCGTAAAAGGACTAGATCTTCCAAGACCTCTGTAAAAAATCCCATTGTGATTCAAGATGAAGAAGTGAAAGAAAAGTTTGATTCAATCATCAAAGAATCAACCTATGATGCCAAAAAAAGGTTTCAACTTTGAGAGTAGTCAAATAAATAAAAGGGAGAATTTCTTATCTTTAGTTTTTATTTCTTTTTAGGTGTTTATTTTTATTTCCTAATTAGAATTTTTGCTTTTGCATAATAAAATAGAAAACATGAATAAAATAAGCTCAATGTCTCTTCAAAAGAAAGAAAATAAAGTGATGTGGTAATGGGAATGAGCATGTCTAGGATTTGATTGTGAGAAAGACTTGGTACTTAAGTAGTTTTTATGACTTACCTCTCTTTTCCTGCAACCTTACCTCGTGTTCAATTTTCATTCATTACTTTGTTTCCCCAATGAGGACATTGCTTCTTTTTAAAGGGGGTAAGGCATTTCGCATGAATTTTTAATAAGGTATTTTGCATGAATTTTAAAGCATGTTTCAATATTTTTACCTAAGTATGTTGAAATAAATGAATATTCAGAAATAATTTTTTTCATAAGTATGTTCAAATGCAGGCATGATTTTTTTTTATCTAAGTTATTCGTATGTTATCTTGAGTGATAGAATGCTTGTATGATCTTAGTCTTATGTAGGATTTTCCTTGAAAATTTGATTTCTTTAGAAATAGACATAAATGAAGGTTTAAGTCTTTAGAATTGACTTAGTAACTTTCTTGAAGTGAAATCTTAGGAAGATAAGACTACAAAATGATATAGGCACACTTTCTTTGAATCGTTTGAGCCTTTCAAGTCGGCCTTGTAACATCCCAAATTTGGGTCTAGTTAGAACAGTGGTTTTGAGACCACAAATCTGAAATAGAAAAAAATATTTTATGATTATTTAATGATCCATGATATGATTGAATGCTTGTGGGAAAATTTCATGAAGAAATTTTATTCTTAAAGTGTTCAATTTGACCTTAGGGACTAAATTAAATAAGATGTAAAACTTGTGTTCTAGAAGCTTCAAGCATGAAATTGTATTGGATTATTAACTAGAGGTCCTTAAATAGCAATTTGACCAAGTTCTAAAATTCTGGACAAAAATGAGCATGAATAGGAAAAATTAGAAAGAAATACCTTAAGGGCATTTTTGTCTTTTGGTAAATAAAAGAATAAAAAGGGAAAAAATCAAGCAAAAATGATGTCCATCTTCTTTAAGGGTGCCAAATTTTGGGGAGTCTCTATAGCTAGGGTTTTCAACATTTCAATCTTGATAGTAAGTGCTCTAAAGCCCCATTTTTAATGTTCTTTATATTTTTGAAGTTGTCATCAACAGATTTAGCTATTTCTACCATTATTTTGAGCTAGGGTTCATGTTAAAAACCTTACCCATGTGTGACATGCATGTATTTTGATGTTTAATGGAGGAATATGAATGTTTGATGTGTGATAAACGTTTTTTCTGAGTGATATTTAGTGAAAACACCTAAAAAGGACTTATTTGTAAAAAAATGAAGAAATAGGTAGTAGAAATGTGATTTAATGAGAAATATGGGCTGATATGAGTTAGAATATGAATCAAATAGGCTTGGGTAACAAAGAAAATGCATACATTTCATTTTACGAGGCTAGGGACTAAAGTGTAAATAAGTGAAAAGTTAGGGGTAAAAGGTAATTTTACTAAAGTATGTGTTATGGGTCAGTTTGAATAATGTATGTATTAAATAAACTAAATTTGGCATTATAGATCAAGAAAAACGTGATTTGAGTCTTGATTGGGGGAAAAACAAAGTTTACGAGGATTAGGCTTGTTTATATCATTTTGTACCGAGGTAAGTTCATTTGCAAATTATGCAATATATACCATACTTTAAATGCTTTAATATTGCATGCATGTAAGTACATTTATAATTAATGTAATGTGGTACCATGTGTTTAATACTTAAATTTTATTATGAATTATGCTTTGATTATTCCATGAGTATATGATTGGTTCCATGGATGTTGAAATTGACATTACGAGAAAACCCAATAGAAATATGGTATCGAAGAATCCCATTTGAACCTTAAGAATAGTTTAGGATACAAGTGACATGTCACTAGGAATTATGTGATTTGAAGTCATGAGTTGTGGTCTGAGTTCATGATATATGTGACACATGTTTTGGCATTCCGGGTACTGGTCTTGTATGTCTACCGGTGGTTGGGTAGTCCAGCATGTGTTGTGTATACCTGAGAGCTTGTGTGAGAAACCCGTGTAGCTACATCCTGACCGATAGCTTGTGTGAGCAGACCTGTGAGTAACTCGAAAGGGAGCAACATGTGATATATGATATGAGGTAGCAATGGCTACATATAAGGCACTTAGGTGCAAGCTTTTGATATATTCGATAGTATTCCAAGGGTTCAACGGGTAGTTTAAAGAAAAGTTCCATGGGTAATCATAATGAACACGTAAGAGACAAGAAAGTAAGTATTATGTGCAAGTTAGTACAAGTATGTACATAAGTTCATGATTAAAGATCTCGGTGTGCTATGAACTTGTGGTAAGAATGCATATGAGAAAGTTATGCTTATGAGACTTGATGACATTTATGAAACCTTTCCTTATGTTATTTTCATGTTTATGGTCTTGTTGACCTAAGAAAGGGACTTAATGTTAATGTTTAACTATGATATGATGATACTTTTAACTGTGAAATGATGGCGAAATGTTTCGATATGTCCGATAATGCCTCTTAACCCTAGTCCGGCGATGGATACGGGTTAGGGATGTTACATTTATTGGTCCCAGAGCTATGGTTTAGTCGGTTCTAGGACTACAAATCGTATGTGATTCTAGCTATACACGCCACATTTAACCTGCGATAGTGTGATATCTTCCGACTCTAACGAAAATTGTTCTGATGAGACAGATAAGTTTTCCAACCGAGCAAATTCTGATAGTATGGAATGTGTACTCAAATGTTTGAGTGAAAATGTATTGATGATGAGTTGAGACTCATATAGGTATGAAATTATATGAAATTTGACAATGAAAAGTATGTATGTATATGATTAATTGTTATGTGAGCTATTTGAAAATGTGATGAGTTTATAAGCAAGTGATTATGAATATTTGAGCCATATGAGAAACATGAAATTTCTTTTGAATTGTGGCATGATTCATATGAATGAAATGACATGAGTATATGAATTGTGATATGTAACTTATGATTGCTATATGTACGCTTTGATTGTGAATTAGTGAGTTGAATTGGCTTATGAACTATGTATTAAGAATAAAAAGGATTAAAAATAAATGATTATTAAATGATTTGAGAATCTGAAATTAATATTGAATTGGTTATTTGTGATAATATGTGTTGTGTACATTTATGTGTAAGTTAAATTTGAGGCTTTACTACCTCACCCCCTTATCCGTAAAATGTTACAATGAAATCTGTAAGATATAGGTTGAATAAGCTCATGAGGGTGAAGTTACAGAAGTCCGTTTTAGGAAGGTTAATAATGTGACCAGAAAAGTGAATGAATCAACAAATGAAGATAGTATTAAAAGAGATATTGGATAGTTCTGAAGATTATTCAGATTACGTGATGTCACTGTTACTGAAGAAGTTAACTCCGATCAATTGATTTATTCAGGTATGTTATCTAAAGAAAATATTAGCTAGAAGCTTTTCTGAATTGACTTCTGTTTGTGAAGGGATAATGTGAAAATTTTTGATGGCAGGATTAGATAGTTGAAATAATGATTGAATTGTATTAATGGCTGAGTGCAATTCTCAAAAGTATATGTGACTGTTTAGTTCAGAAAGAATTTCTATTGTATGAGAACATTAGCTAAACATACTAATAGATGAAACTATGGTTGGTCTGTTTGGATTATGTTCGATATTGCTAGGTCCATCGTTGGTATTTATTCCCTTGAGTGAATATGAATATCGACGGTAAAGTCTGTATGAGGCTAATACTCTGTTTCTACTAGTTATTATTCTAATGAAAATACGTGAAGATTATATTGCTTCTGTTACTGTGGATTTTTATATTTATGAGTGAAATTGGTCTTTTTGGATCTTACCTGGGATATCATCAAAATTGATATCATTCTACATGGGTTGTAACTTTCTGATACTCTGTGTAGCTTCAGACATTGAAATTTCGCTCTTATGATTCCATGTGGTTATCTACAAGAGATCTCTATCTGACGGGAATAATTATATTCATTATAATCATAATTTCTGTTTTGAAATTCGGGAGTACCGCAGTACCGTTATTAGAATTATAAAAGTTTTGCTTCTGCATTGGTTGCTATTCAAATCATATTTGATTTTTTTCTGTGTTAGCTAGGAAATTATCTATTGTTACGATTAAGATCTCGAACTTATTATGACATTATGATTTCTATATGATGGTTGTGGCTTCTGTATAATGATATATCTGGGTTATCCTTTTGACCAAAAGAAAAAAATTCTTCAAAAAGACCGATTCAGTGCTTTAGTTTGATTTGAATTATTTGATTGAAAGGATAATTGGGTTATATGTGTTTGAATCTATTTGCTGGACTAGAAATAAACTTTGAACGTTCATGTGTGAATTGAGGGATAGTCTAGAAGAAGAATTCGTATTCTTGAAGATTGAATACAGAATTATAACTATTAGAACAATTCTATCTAAAAATGTTGTGAAAAATTAAAGTTAGTTCGAATGTTGAAGCTTTCTTTTGCACAAAGACTTATTTAACCGAAATGTCAGTTCTGGTTCTGTCTGAGTTGAATAAATTGTTATGTGATATATATGAAGACTACAAGAGTTTAAAATGTTTAATGTCAGAGAAAGATCTAAACTTGGCACAGCAAAGTTAGCTCGAATTGTCGAAAAACTTTTGAATCTGTAAGTGATTCTTATCCGAGGAAAATGGTTATAGCTTCAGATGTTTTGAATGGGAAACATTTGTGTGCTTTTTGAGAGATGAATACGGGGTTGATCTTATAACAGTTGTTAGATGTATTAGAGGTTAAATAAATGTATATTAGTGAAATTGTAAAACTCAGAAATGTGTCAGTGTATTATAAGTTAAAAAATGGTTCAACATAAATTGATTCCTAATTCAGAACCTCGGATGTGGTATCGATGATTATTTGTTATTTTGACATAGAGTGTGTATACTGAAAAGCTCTACGAATATACAACAACTGCTACAAGAAACTCTTAGTGATAACTTATCTCTTCATATGGGATTTAACAAGATGCACAACAGTCCGACTTATGATATCGATGATTGAGTGTGAAATGTGATATTTCTAATTTTGTTGATTATAGAAATAGAGTGTGGATGAATTCTGTATCAGACTTATCTTTATTATCGAAAAAGATAGAGTTATTCGAAACATTGTTAACTATCTGAAGAAATCTCTCGGTACGTATAAGTTTTCTCTTTTGATTAAACAACCGAGTTATCCGTTTCTATGATGGTAAGTCTGCTTTTGGTGGCAGTCATTGTTTTTTCGGATTAAGATCCGAAACTATATGAAAATACTGAGGGAAATTACAATAATTTGTAAGTATGAGATTGTAGTGAAATCGAGGAATGCAAATCAAATTCATGAAATATTGATGTATGTGACATTCGTACTGTTTGATTAATTATCAGGTAAGTATAAAAATGACATTGTATGAGATATCGTATGTGGAAATTTCCTAACTCTATTGTTTAGGATCGAGCTTTGTGAATAAATGATTCATGAGATTAATATCATCAGTGTAATAAAATAGAAAATGAAGGTAACTCAATACAGTTAGAAGCAAATTTAGTTTGATATGATGTTTAATGGGAAGCAGATCGGAATCTTAATAGTGAGAGTAAAGAGTTATGAAATCCGAAGTTATATGTGAATTTGAAATATATTATGTGAAAGCAAATCCTTAATTTACCTTTTGATAAGATTTTCAGGAACGAAAATCCCTAAAAGGGGGAGAGTTGTAATAGCCCGATTTAGACCCTAGTCAAAATAGTGGTTTTGGGACCACGACCTGACATTGAAAATTTTATTTTATTATTATTTTAATATTTAGCATGATATTAGAATTGTGTGAAAATTTCGTGAAGAAATTTTACTGTTTGAATGGTTAATTCAGTAAAAAGGACTTAATCGCATAAATTGTAAAAGTTACATGCTATTTGTTAAAGTGCTATATTGCTATGGCCTTTATAATGTAGGGTCCTTATGTTGATATCAGACTATTAAATACATGGGTGGATATATATGGACAACTATTATATGATTTTAAAGGTTATTCATTAAGGGCAAAATGGAAAATTGATTAATAAAGGTCAATATAATAAAACAAAACAAGATTTGGCTTTATTATCATCATGTTCAGCTAAATGTTAGAGAAAAATAAAAGCCATGGATGTGTTTTAAGGTTTGGTCATGATAAAGCTTGATAAAAGGTTCGTTTTTAATCCGTTTTCGAAAATTTTTACGTTTTTGTGATCGTTGCTTAGTGTTCTATAAAGCCCATGCCTAAATTTCTAATTTTGATGATGATTTTGAAATATGTCATTGATGAAATTGTGAGCTTTATGAAGTCTGATGATGAATTATGAAAGTTTGTTGATAGATTATCATGTTTTGTAAAGTGATTTTTATTGAAATTGCATAAAAGGGATTAATTTGTGAAAAGTGTGAATTGAGTGGTTAAAAGTGTAAATAAATTAAATATGTGGACTTATATAGACTATATGAGTATTCGGCCAAGCATGGGAAATATGAAATTTTGTGTATTTTGTGATTTTTGTGAATAAGGACTAAATTGTAAATATATGAAATGTCAGGGGAAAAGTGTAATTAGGCCATTTATGTATTTTTAGATAAATTTGATTGAATATATGATTAAATAAGTTGAATTTGTGTTGAATTAGATCAAGAAATGAGAAAATCAGATTTGGATTGGGGAAAGTAAAAAATTATCGAATAGTCATTTCGGTCCGTTCGTGTTAGTACGAGGTAAGTTCATAAGTAAATAAATGTTGTTAAATTGAAATATATGTGCATTGTATGTGTTGAATTGATTCGTAAAGAAATATAGCTGTGAAGTTGAAATATGTAAAATGTGAATTGAATTTGAGGCACTGAGTGTGCGATAAATGAAATAGCTACAACTATTAAAATGGCATTGAGTGTGCGAGATTATAACAGCATTGGCTGAGAAAGGGCACTATGTGTGTGATACCGATATAAGTTCGTTTGAATTAATTGGGACTAAGTGTGCGATACAATTATAGCCTCGGCTAATTAATTGGCGCTAAGTGTACAATACATTTATAGCCTCGGCTAATTAATTGGCGCTAAGTGTACAATACATTTATAGCCTCGGCTAATTAATTGGCGCTAAGTGTACGATACAATTCTAACTTCAACTCATTAATTGGCACTAAGTGTGCGAGTTCGTTGAATGTTCAAGGACAATCGAATGAATTAGTGTTTTAAGCATTGAAATGATAAATGTGATAGATAAGAATGTAATGGTACATGTATGTACAAGTGATCAGTACTATGAATGGATGATGTTTGTGGTAAGTATTTCATGCATTGAAAATGACTTTAATCTTAGGTTCGAATTCGGTTTTGGTTGAGTAATAGTCTAAGTCTATTTGATTATTATGCCGTATGCCATGGCTAATCATTTTTGGTGTTATTTTAAAAATGTATCTAAGTATATAAAACTTGTGAAGGTACTTTGTGTTTCGCCTATATGTTTTTATGGGATGTTAATTAAGTTAAGGTTGGCCATGTGCATGTTAAGTAAAAATCAAGACTTATACATGGTATAATTTGATGTTCACTTATAATATATACTAAAGCATGTGTATATAATATTCGACCTTATTATGTTAATTGAAATTTTTTTTTATATGCTTTACTTGTGTATAAAGGTGTGTATATTATGAGTGTTACAGACGTGAATTTGAAAAATCACTAAAAATAGTAGAAATGAAAATAAATAATGAATAAGTTATGGAATCGAAGCTTGATGAGTCTGTTTTCATATGGAAGAAGCGAAACAGGTATATGAGCTATATTTTATGAGATGTTTAAATTTTTGTGAAACAGGGCCAGAGCGATTTCTGGATCCCTTGTTCTGACTTTGGAAATTCACCATAAATTTTACAAAGATAATTAGAAGTCATACTTTATATGTACAGATTCATTATTGAGTCTAGTTTTATTAGAGACAAACGGCATAGTCATTGACACTCTGTACAGGGAGATATCTGATTCGTAATACACAGAGGTCAGAGTAGTTGAACCCTAAAAGAGGGCAGACTTTAACTAATAAACTGTACTAATTGGCCCGACCAAAAATTATAGAAAAAAAAAATTACTAGATAGATATATGAGTCTAGTTTCAGGAAAAATTTACGGAATTGTATTTCGGGTTTTGGAACTCGGGATATGATTCTTAAAGCGACTGTGATGCAGTTAGCCAGCTTGTCTGGAAATTTTAAAATGAATTGTATGAGCTGTTTAAGTAATGAATTAAGTCCGTTAACACCTCGTGTTCGACTCCGACAACGGTCTCGGGTACGGGGCGTTACATTTTATTGGTATCAGAGCTATAGTTTAGTCGGTTCTAGGACTACTATAGCGTGTATGAGTCTAGCTATATATGCCATAATGTTAGTATTTGATAGTGTGATGACTTCTGACGGTCGAAATTATTGTTTTGATTAGTAAATGGAACCCAATCTAGAGAGAACCTTAGCGGATGACGTTGAAAGTGTAGCGGCTGCTCCTGCGCAAGGGACACCACCTGTTAAGCCTCAATCATCCACAAATAATCAAGATGATGGGGCAAAACAAGCCTTCTTTACCATGATGAATGAATGGGTAGCACAATATGCCCGAACAAACCCGGCTGCTCAACCATTCCCGAATTTAAATAATCCACCTCAGGTGCCTATAATACCATCAATTACTGATCCTGTAAGGCCGAGTAAACCTCTTGTGGATTTGATTAGGAAGCGCGGGGCCGAGGAATTCCGAGCCATAGCTACTGATGATGCTGAAAGGGCCGAGTTTTGGCTTGATAACACTATCCGGGTTTTTGATGAGCTGTCTTGCACACCTGATGTGTGTTTAAAGTATGCCATATCTTTGTTACGAGACTCAGCCTACTATTGGTGGAGAACCTTGATTACTATAGTCCTGAAGGAACGAGTTACTTGGGATTTCTTCCAGACGAAATTTCAAAAAAAATATATTAGTCAACGGTTCGTCGATCAAAAGCGTAAAGAACTTTTGGAACTTAAGCAAGGCCGTATGACAGTACCTGAATACGAACGTGAGTTTGTAAGACTCAGTCAATATGCTCGGGAGTGTGTAGCTGATGAAATTGCTATGTGTAAAAGATTTGAAGAAGGATTGAATGAAGATTTAAAGCTACTAGTGGGTATTTTAGAGATAAAAGAATCTGTAACACTAGTTGAACGAGCTTGCAAGGCAGAAGAACTTGGAAAGGAGAAAAAGAAGGCTGAATTTGAAACTAGAGACTTTCGTAAAAGATCGGCGGGTAAAACTTCATTCTCGGCTGTAAAGAAGTTCAGGGAAGATACTAATAAATCGAAGACGACTGCAGGAACTTCTATTAGAGAGCGACCATCAAAGGACTCTCGAGCTACTTCGGTAGTGTGGGTAACAATCGCCAAGAAAAACCTGAATGTCCACAATGTGGAAGACGACACGTAGGTGAATGTTGGGGTAAGTCTACTAACAGGGCCTGTTACAGATGCAGTTCGAAGGATCGCTTCAGTAGAGATTGCACGGAACTTGATGAGAAAAATAAGATGCAAGGTGCAAGGCCTAGTGGAACAACGACTAGAGGTAGACCACCGAGAATTTCAGGAGGTAGGGGTGGTAGTCAGAGAGGGACTTCTGATACGGCTGTTCAATCTGAGACTCGTGCTCCTGCCAGAGCTTATGCCATCCGCGCACGAGAGGAGGCATCCTCTCCTAATGTTATCACTAGTACTTTCACTCTCTTTGATACTGATGTGATTGCATTGATTGACCCTGGCTCTACTCATTCATATGTATGTGAGACTTTAGCATCCAGTAAGACTCTACCTGTTGAGTCTACTGAGTTCATAATTCGAGTGTCAAATCCTTTGGGTCGATATGTACTTGTTGACAAAGTGTGTAAGAAATGCCCTCTAATAATCCGAGATTCCTGTTTTCTGGCCGATTTGATGCTTTTACCATTTGATGAATTTGATGTTATTCTTGGTATGGATTGGTTGACCGTGCATGATGCAGTGGTGAGTTGCAAAAAGAAGACCATTGGTTTAAGGTGTGCAAATAATGAGATAGTCCGAGTTGAGTCTACTGACTTAAAGGGACTACCAGCAATAATATCCTCGATGATCGCTCAGAGATATGTGAGAAAGGGGTGTGAAGCATATCTTGCGTACGTATTTGATAGCAAAGAGGCAGAAAAGAAACTTGAATCAGTACCAGTGGTTTGTGAGTATTCAGATGTTTTTCCTGAGGAGTTACCCGGATTACCACCTGTTCGAGAGATAGAATTTGGCATCAAACTTGTACCTGGTACCACACCAATCTCGATAGCTCCGTATCGTATGGCACCAACGGAATTAAAAGAATTGAAAATGCAGTTACAAGAGTTGACGGATAGAGGCTTTGCTCGACCGAGTTTCTCACCTTGTGGTGCACCGGTATTATTCGTGAAAAAGAAAGATGGAACCATGAGAATGTGGATCGACTATCGTCAATTGAACCAAGCAACAATAAAGAATAAATATCCGTTACCACATATTGATGATTTGTTTGACCAGTTAAAGGGAGCATCAGTATTTTCAAAGATAGATTTGAAATAGGGTTATTATCAATTGCGAGTTCGAGACTCAGACATACCTAAAACTGCTTTTAGAACAAGATACGGTCACTACGAGTTCTTGGTGATGCCGTTTGGACTCACTAACGCCCCTGCGGTATTTATGGACTTAATGAATCGAATTTTCAGACAATATCTGGACAGGTTTGTGGTTATGTTTATAGATGACATCTTGATTTATTCACGAGATGAAACTGAACATGCTGAGCATTTGAGATTGGTATTACAGATGTTACGAGACAAGCAGTTATACGCAAAATTCAGTAAATGCGAGTTTTGGTTGAGAGAGGTTAGCTTTTTTGGGCACGTGGTATCCGCATCGGGTATTAGAGTTGATCCGAACAAAATTTCGGCCATACTCGATTGGAAACCTCCGAGGAATGTTACTGAAGTTAGGAGCTTTTTGGGACTTGCTGGTTACTACCGACGGTTTGTAAAGGGTTTTTCGATAATAGCTACACCGCTGACAAAACTACTTCAAAAAGATGTTGAGTTTGAATGGTCAGAAAAATGTCAGGAAGGTTTCGATCAATTAAAAACCTGTTTAACTGAAGCTCCAGTGCTAATACAGCCAGAATACGGTAAAGAGTTTGTTATTTACAGTGATGCATCCTTGCTTGGGCTAGGTTGTGTGTTAATGCAAGAAGGTCGAGTTGTGGCTTACGCTTCGAGACAATTAAAGCCGCATGAGAAAAACTATCTGACTCATGATCTTGAATTAGCGGCCATAGTATTCACCTTGAAAATATGGCGACACTACTTGTTTGGAGAGAGGTGTCATATTTATTCAGACCACAAAAGTCTTAAATATTTGATGACTCAAAGAGATTTGAATCTGCGACAAAGACGTTGGCTTGAGTTGTTGAAAGATTATGAACTCGTCATTGATTATCACCCGGGAAAGGCTAACGTGGTTGCCGATGCTTTAAGTCGTAAAGCATTGTTTGCTTTGAGAGCGATGAATGTTCACCTGTCCGTTTCATCCGATAATGTGCTAGTAGCAGAATTAAAGGCCAAACCATTAATGATCCATCAAATACTTGAATCCCAGAAAGTTGACGCTGAATTGGTTGCTAAACGAGTTGAATGTGCTTCAAATGTGGACTCTGAGTTTCAAATTGACGACAATGATTGCTTGATGTTCAAAAGTCGATTATGTGTTCCAAGAAACTCAAAACTTATTTCAATGATTTTGAGCGAGGCTCATAGTAGTTGAATGTCAGTTCACCCGGGGAGTACAAAAATGTACAACGATCTGAAACGTCAATTTTGGTGGCCTGGCATGAAACGAGACATTTCTGACTTTGTTTCAAGGTATTTGATATGTCAACAAGTGAAAGGAGAACATCAAGTGCCTTCAGGATTACTTCAGCCGATCATGATACCTGAATGGAAATGGGATCGAGTAACGATGGATTTTGTAACTGGCTTACCATTGACACAGAGTAAGAAAGACTCAATCTGGGTTATTGTTGATAGATTGACGAAGTCTGCTCATTTTATCCCTGTTCGTACGAATTTCTCACTCGATAAATTGGCAGAATTATATGTCTCCCAAATTGTCCGATTGCATGGAGTACCTATTTCTATTGTGTCGGATAGAGATCCGAGATTTACATCACGATTTTGGAAGAAATTGCAAGAAGCATTGGGTACCAAGTTGCATTTTAGCATCGCTTTTCATCCCCAAACTGATGGTCAATCTGAGCAGATAATTCAGATACTCGAAGATATGTTGAGATGTTGTATCCTAGAGTTTTGTGGTTCATGGGAAAGGTATTTGTCTTTGATTGAATTCGCTTACAACAATAGTTTTCAATCAAGCATTAAGATGGCACCTTACGAGGCTTTGTATGGTCGTAAATGCCGTACACCCTTGTTTTGGACTGAACTTAGTGAAAGTAAAATTTTTGGGGTTGATTTAATTATAGATGCTGAGCAGAAAGTAAAAGTAATCCGTGAAAGTCTGAAAGCAGCATCGGATCGTCAGAAGTCGTATGCGGATTTAAAAAGAAAAGACATTGAATATCAGGTTGGAGACAAAGTGTTTCTTAAAGTTTCACCTTGGAAAAAGGTGCTCAGATTTGGCCGTAAGGGCAAATTGAGTCTGAGATTCATCGGGCCGTATGAAATATCCGAACGAGTTGGACCAGTCGCATACCGATTAATTTTACCCCCTGAGCTTGAAAAGATTCACAACGTCTTTCATGTCCCGATGCTTCGACGATATAGGTCCGATCCATCGCACATAATTACTCCATCTGAGATCGAGATTCAATCTGATTTGAGTTACGAAGAAGAACCGGTTCGCATTTTAGCACGTGAAGTAAAAGAATTACGAGATAAAAAAATCTCATTAGTGAAAGTAATGTGGCTTAAGAATGGGGTTGAAGAAGCTACTTGGGAGCTCGAAGAATCTATAAAAGAACGTTATCCGAATTTATTCGCTGGTAAGATTTTCGGGGATGAAAATTTTTAATTGGGGGAGAGTTGTGACAGACCTAATTTGACCCTAGTCGGAATGTGGTTTCGGGACCATAAAACTGAGTCATAAAAAAATTTACTTTAATTTTAATTGCATATATTTGATGTGTAATAGGTGTGTATGAAAAAATTAATGTTTTAATTTAGTCTTAGGAATGTGAATTTTCTTGAAAGGACTTAGTTGAGAAACTTAGAAAAGATGATAGGTAAATTGTAAGGATCAAATAACAACAAGGTGAGAAAACTTGGGTTTGCATGTCAAATGGCCCAAAACTCAAGTAGTGGCCGGCCAACCAAGTATGATTCTTCCACTAAGTTGAATTTTTAATGTAATTCTTTTTATTAGTTAATGGTTAAAATAAATTAAAGAAAGGAATTATTAGAAAAAAAAAAAGAAGATGAATAAAATAAGAAAGCAAGAGAAAGTCTTCATCTTCTTTCTTTTTCAAGTGCCGTAAGCTAGGAGAAAGAAGGAAGAAATGTTCTAAGACATTCGGCCATCCTAAGGGGTTGATTAAGGTAGGATTCATGTTAATTTTATTAAAATTTTTTTGAAAATCTAGTTAGTAGCCAATGTCTTATTATATCCTATTTGTTAATTTTCTACCTAAATAGGTAATTAAATGGCATACGGTTAGGGGGAAGTAAATGCTAAGAGTATGGTGCTTTTGATGTTGTGAATGGAAATTGTAGAAAGGTGAAAGAAAATTTAGGTAGAAATGTAGTTATATGTGGATTTATATGATGTTACAAATAGATGTGAAGTTATGCTAGATTAGGAAAAATTCGGTCAAGTGTTCATGAGAGGAAACTATGTGTTTAAATGAATTAAAAATGATATTGTAATTGATATTATATGTATTCGGCCATCTAATTAAGTGTATAGGTGATGTTAAATCTAATTTTTGCACATTCGGCTATATAAGTATGCCCATTTGTGATATGACCTTTGATTGTATAAAATCGACTAAAATGAGTAATTAGTAAGGGTGGTGCCTAATATACAAATATATATATATATATATATATATATATGTATGTGTAATTGGATTATTGATAGTAAGGTGATATTATATGGTTATTAGTCGAATGGCTCAAAAGCATAAGGTAGAAAGATAAAAATTTACCATGTGTTTCTTATGATATGAAATCATTAATATTTTGAGATAAATATTTAACAAGACGGTTAAACTAGTTAATTTATTTGATTAAGCTCAAGAAATTAAAGGAGGGGAATCAAGCAAGGGCAAACCAAAGAACATCGAGTAGTCGAGTTGGAACCGTTTTACCCAACACAAGGTAAGTCCTTAAGCATTTTTGTAAGGTTGATTAGTTTGTATATAAATAATACTAGTGAATCATAAAAAAATTCCTTTTTATAAGTATTCTTTTGGAGTGATTTTCCTATTTATTAATGTGACCATATGTGCTATTTGAATTAAGTAAATTGCCTTATCATAATGAGTTAACATATGGCACTATGTGTGCAGAATTAAGTGGCACTATGTGTGCCGATTTGGATGTTGAAGCATGATAGAAAATCCAATGAACTGAGTGTGTGGTTTACTATGGCACTATGTGTGCGAGTGTGACGAGCACTATGTGTGCAAATTCCGTTGATAATATAAAATGTGCATGAAAGAACGAAGTGATAGAACTAGTAACTAAAATATCGAACTTGAGACATGTGCTGAGTAGGTATAAATTTATGTAGTGCATCATGGTTCCATGCTTTGAGGAATATGGTCTAAATCAATTGGGTTGTTTTGTTATTTGATTTGATTGTAGGACTTGGCATGAGATTGAACCGAAATTCTAAGAAATTATAGCATAGTTCGGTATGGTTGGAGTAATTGATTTTGCATTATTTGTTTTCTCTTATGATCTTTTATTAATGGACGGTATGTAAGGCTTATGACTTACTGAGTTATATACTCATTTGGTGTGTTTACTTGTTACTTATTTAGGATTCTTTGATCCATTTTGTGTGCTCGGGACTATCGTCGAAGTCATCACACCAGGTTGCAACTTTTTGGTATCCTCTTCTTAGTTGGTCTAAGAGAACATTTCGGCATGTATAAGTTATTATGTTTTTGTTTGAACTTTGATATGTATACTTTAGCCATGCGAATATGGCTTGCTATTTATGTTTGGATTTGGTCTTATGGGTGCTTAGTTATAAGGTTTAGTAAGTTTGGTCTTGATAATTTAGTTATGCTTGATAGTGTTTTAAATTCGTTTTAGTTAAAGTGATCAGTACTATGAATGGATGATGTTTGTGGTAAGTATTTCATGCATTGAAAATGACTTTAATCTTAGGTTCGAATTCGGTTTTGGTTGACTAATAGTCTAAGTCTATTTGATTATTATGCCGTATGTCATGGCTGATCATTTTTGGTGTTATTTTAAAAATGTATCTAAGTATATAAAACTTGTGAAGGTACTTTGTGTTTCGCCTATATGTTTTTATGGGATGTTAATTAAGTTAAGGTTGGCCATGTGCATGTTAAGTAAAAATCAAGACTTATACATGGTATAATTTGATGTTCACTTATAATATATACTAAGGCATGTGTATATAATATTCGACCTTATTATGTTAATTGAAATTTTTTTTTATATGCTTTACTTGTGTATAAAGGTGTGTATATTATGGGTGTTACAGACGTGAATTTGAAAAATCACTAAAAATAGTAGAAATGAAAATAAATAATGAATAAGTTATGGAATCGAAGCTTGATGAGTCTATTTTCATATGGAAGAAGCGAAACAGGTATATGAGCTATATTTAATGAGATGTTTAAATTTTTGTGAAACAGGGAAAGAGCGATTTCTGAATCCCCTGTTCTGAATTTGGAAATTCACCATAAATTTTACAAAGATAATTAGAAGTCATGCTTTATATGTACAGATTCATTATTGAGTCTAGTTTTATTAGAGACAAACGGCATAGTCATTGAAGCTTTGTACAGTGAGATATCTGATTCATAATACACAGAGGGCGGAGTAGTCAAACCCTGTAACAGGGGAGACTTTAACTAATAAACTGTACTAATTGGCCTGACCAAAAATTGTAGAAAAAACTTACTAGATAGATATATGAGTCTAGTTTCAGGAAAAATTTACGGAATTGGATTTCGAGTTTCGAAACCCGGGATATGTTTCTTAAAGCGACTGTGATGCAGTTAACCAGCTTGTCTGGAAATTTTAAAATGAATTGTATGAGCTGTTTAAGTAATGAATTAAGTCTGTTAACACCTCGTGTTCGACTCCAGCAACAGTCTCGGGTACGGGGCGTTACATTTTATTGGTATTAGAGCTATGGTTTAGTCGGTTCTAGGACTACTATAGCGCGTATGAGTCTAGCTATACATGCCTTAATGTTAGTATTTGATAGTGTGATGACTTCTGACGGTCGAAATTATTGTTTTGATTAGTAAATGGAACCCAATCTAGAGAGAACCTTAGCGGATGACGTTGAAAGTTTAGCGGCTACTCCTGCGCAAGGGACACCGCCTGTTAAGCCTCAATCATCCGCGAATAATCAAGATGATGGGGCAAAACAAGCCTTCTTTACCATGATGAATGAGTGGGTCACACAATATGCCCGAACAAACCCGGCAGCTCAACCATTCCCAAATTTAAATAATCCGCCTCAGGTGCCTATAATACCATCAATTACTGATCCTGTAAGGTCGAGTAAACCTCCTGTGGATTTGATCAGGAAGCGCAGGGCCGAGGAATTCCGAGCCATAGCTACTGATGATGCTGAAAGGGCCGAGTTTTGGCTTGATAACACCATCCGGGTTTTCGATGAGCTATCTTGCACACCTGATGAGTGTTTAAAGTGTGCCATATCTTTGTTACGAGACTCAGCCTACTATTGGTGGAGAACCTTGATTACTATAGTCCCGAAGGAACGAGTTACTTGGGATTTCTTCCAGACGAAATTTCGAAAAAAATATATTAGTCAACGGTTCGTCGATCAAAAGCGTAAAGAATTTTTGGAACTTAAGCAAGGCCGTATGACAATATCTGAATACGAACGTGAGTTTGTAAGACTCAGTCGATATGCTCAGGAGTGT
The DNA here is from genome assembly GCF_025698485.1 of Gossypium arboreum. NCBI lineage: Eukaryota > Viridiplantae > Streptophyta > Magnoliopsida > Malvales > Malvaceae > Gossypium > Gossypium arboreum. The sequence continues at coordinate 11,201,612 of NC_069076.1, forward strand.
GTAGCTGATGAAATTACTATGTGTAAAAGATTTGAAGAAGGATTGAATGAAGATTTAAAGCTACTAGTGGGTATTTTAGAGATAAAAGAATTTGTAACACTAGTTGAACGAGCTTGCAAGGCAGAAGAACTTGGAAAGGAGAAAAAGAAGGCTGAATTTGAAACTAGAGACTTTCGTAAAAGATCGGCGGGTAAAGCTTCATTCTCGGCTGTAAAGAAGCTCAGGGAAGATACTAATAAATCAAAGATGACTGCAGGAACTTCTATTAGAGAGCGACCATCAACGGACTCTCGAGCTACTTCGGTAGTGTGGGTATAAATCGCCAAGAAAAACCTGAATGTCCATAATGTGGAAGACGACACGTAGGTGAATGTTGGGGTAAGTCTACTAACGAGGCCTCATTATGATGTGGTTCAAGGATCACTTCATTAGAGATTGCACGGAACTTGATGAGAAAAATAAGATGCAAGGTGCAAGACCTAGTGGAACAACGACTAGAGGTAGACCACCGAGAATTTCAGGAGGTAGGGGTGGTAGTCAGAGAGGGACTTCTGATACGGCTGTTCGATCTGTGACTCATGCTCCTCCCAGAGCTTATGCCATCCGCGCACGAGAGGAGGCGTCCACTCCTGATGTTATCACTGGTACTTTCACTCTCTTTGATACTGAGTTGATTGCATTGATTGACCCTGGCTCTACTCATTCATATGTATGTGAGACTTTAGCATCCAGTAAGACTCTACCTGTTGAGTCTACTGAGTTCGTAATTCGAGTGTCAAATCCTTTGGGTCAATATGTACTTGTTGACAAAGTGTATAAGAAATACCCTCTAATAATCTGAGATTCCTGTTTTTCGGCCAATTTGATGCTTTTACCGTTTGATGAATTTGATGTTATTCTTGGTATGGATTGGTTGACCATACACGATGCAGTGGTGAGTTGCAAAAGGAAGACCATTGATTTGAGGTGTGCAAATAATGAGATAGTCTGAGTTGAGTCTACTGACTTAAAGGGACTACCAGCAATAATATCCTCGATGATCGCTCAGAGATATGTGAGAAAGGGGTGTGAAGCATATCTTGCGTACGTATTTGATAGCAAAGAGGCGGAAAAGAAACTTGAATCAGTACCAGTGGTTTGTGAGTATTCAGATGTTTTTCCTGAGGAGTTACTGGGATTACCACCTGTTCGAGAGATAGAATTTGGCATCGAACTTGTACCTGGTACCATAGAATTTGGCATCGAACTTTTACCTGGTACCACACCAATCTCGATAGCTCCGTATCGTATGGCACCAACGGAATTGAAAGAATTCAAAACGCAGTTACAAGAGTAGACGGATAGAGGCTTTGCTCAACCGAGTTTCTCACCTTGGGGTGCACCGGTATTCTTCGTGAAAAAGAAAGATGGAACCATAAGAATTTGCATCGACTATCGTCAATTGAACCAAGCAACAATAAAGAATAAATATTCGTTACCATGTATTGATGATTTATTTGACCAGTTAAAGGGAGCATCAGTATTTTCAAAGATAGATTTGAGATCGGGTTATTATCAATTGCAAGTTCGAGACTCAGACATACCTAAAACTGCTTTTAGAACAAGATACGGTCACTACGAGTTCTTGGTGATACCGTTTGGACTCACTAACGCCCCTGCGTTATTTATGGACTTAATGAAACAAATTTTCAGACAATATCTGGACCGGTTTGTGGTTGTGTTTATAGATGACATCTTGATTTATTCACGAGATGAAACTGAACATGCTGAGCATTTGAGATTGGTATTACAGACTTTACAAGACAAGCAGTTATACGCAAAATTCAGTAAATACGAATTTTGGTTGAGAGAGGTTAGCTTTTTTTGGCACGTGGTATCCGCATCGGGTATTAGAGTTGATCCGAACAAAATTTCAGCCATACTCGATTGGAAGCCTCTGAGGAATGTTACTGAAGGTAGAAGCTTTTTGGGACTTGCTGGTTACTACCGATGGTTTGTAAAGGGTTTTTCGATAATAGCTACACCGCTGACAAAACTACTTCAAAAAGATGTTGAGTTTGAATGGTCAAAAAAATGTCAGGAAGGTTTCGATCGATTAAAAACCTGTTTAACTGAAGCTTCAGTGCTAGTACAGCCGGAATACGGTAAAGAGTTTGTTATTTACAGTGATGCATCCTTGCTTGGGCTAGGTTGTGTGTTGATGCAAGAAGGTCGAGTTGTGGCTTACGCGTCGAGACAATTAAAGCCGCATGAGAAAAACTATCTGACCCATGATCTTGAATTAGTGGCCATAGTATTCGCCTTGAAAATATGGCGACACTACTTGTTTGGAGAGAGGTGTCATATTTTTTCGGACCACAAAAGTCTTAAATATTTGATGACTCAAAGAGATTTGAATCTGCGACAAAGACGTTGGCTTGAGTTGTTGAAAGATTATGAACTCGTCATTGATTATCACCCGGGAAAGGCTAACGTGGTTGCCGATGCTTTAAGTCGTAAAGCGTTGTTTGCTTTGAGAGCGATGAATGTTCACCTGTCTGTTTCATCCAATAATGTGCTAGTAGCAGAATTAAAGGCCAAACCATTAATGATCCATCAAATACTTGAATCCCAGAAAGTTGACGCTGAATTGGTTGCTAAACGAGTTGAATGTGCTTCAAATGTGGACTCCGAGTTTCAAATTGATGACAATGATTGCTTGACGTTCAAAAGTTGATTATGTGTTCCAAGAAATTCAGAACTTATTTAAATGATTTTGAGCGAGGCTCATAGTAGTCGAATGTCAGTTCACCCGGGGAGTACAAAAATGTACAACGATCTGAAACGTCAATTTTGGTGGCCTGGCATGAAACGAGACATTTCTGACTTTGTTTCAAGGTGTTTGATATGTCAACAAGTGAAAGCAGAACATCAAGTGCCTTCAGGATTACTTCAGCCGATCATGATACCTGAATGGAAATGGGATCGAGTAACGATGGATTTTGTAACTGGCTTACCGTTGACACAGAGTAAGAAAGACTCAATCTGGGTTATTATTGATAGATTGAAAGACTCAATCTGGGTTATTATTGATAGATTGACGAAGTCTGCTCATTTTATCCCTGTTCGTACGGATTTCTCGCTCGATAAATTGGCAGAATTATATGTCTCCCAAATTGTCCGATTGTATGGAGTACCTATTTCTATTGTGTCGGATAGAGATCCGAGATTTACATCGCGATTTTGGAAGATATTGCAAGAAGCATTGGGTACCAAGTTGCATTTTAGCACCGCTTTTCATCCCAGCATCGATGGTCAATCTGGCGGATAATTCAGATACTCGAAGATATGTTGAGATGTTGTATCCTAGAGTTTTGTGGTTCATGGGAAAGGTATTTGTCTTTGATTGAATTTGCTTACAAGAATAGTTTTCAATCAAGCATTAAGATGGCACCTTACGAGGCTTTGTATGGTGGTAAATGCCGTACACCCTTGTTTTGGACTGAACTTAGTGAAAGTAAAATTTTTGGGGTTGATTTAATTAAAGATGCTGAGTAGAAAGTAAAAGTAATCCGTGAAAGTCTGAAAGCAGCATCGGATCGTTAGAAGTCATATACGGATTTAAAAAGAAAATACATTGAATATCAGGTTGGAGACAAAGTGTTTCTTAAAGTTTCACCTTGGAAAAAGGTGCTCAGATTCGGCCGTAAGGGCAAATTGAGTCCGAGATTCATCGAGCCGTATGAAATATCTGAACGAGTTGGACCAGTCGCATACCGATTAATTTTACCCCCTGAGCTTGAAAAGATTCACAACGTTTTTCATGTCTCGATGCTTCAACGATATAGGTCCGATCCATCGCACATAATTACTCCATCTGATATCAAGATTCAATCTGATTTTAGTTACGAAGAAGAACCGGTTCGCATTTTAGCATGTGAAGTAAAAGAATTACGAGATAAAAAAATCTCATTAGTGAAAGTAATGTGGCTTAAGCATGGGGTTGAAGAAGCTACTTGGGAGCTCGAAGAATCTATGAAAGAACGTTATCCGAATTTATTCGCTGGTAAGATTTTCGGGACGAAAATTTTTAAGTGGGGGAGAGTTGTGACACCTAATTTGACCCTAGTCGGAATGTGGTTTCGGGACCACAAAACCGAGTCATAAAAAAATTTACTTTAATTTTAATTGCATATATTTGATGTGTAATAGGTGTGTATGAAAAAATTAATGTTTTAATTTAGTCTTAGGAATGTGAATTTTCTTGAAAGGACTTAGTTGAGAAACTTAGAAAAGATGATAGGTAAATTGTAAGGATCAAATAACAACAAGGTGAGAAAACTTGGGTTTGCATGTCAAATGGCCCAAAACTCAAGTAGTGGCTGGCCAACCAAGGATGATTCTTCCACTAAGTTGAATTTTTAATGTAATTCTTTTTATTAGTTAGTGGTTAAAATAAATTAACGAAAGGAATTATTAGAAAAAAAAAGAAGATGAATAAAATAAGAAAGCAAGAGAAAGTCTTCATCTTCTTTCTTTTTCAAGTGCCGTAAGCTAGGAGAAAGAAGGAAGAAATGTTCTAAGACATTCGGCCATCCTAAGGGGTTGATTAAGGTAGGATTCATGTTAATTTTATTAAATTTTTTGTGAAAATCTAGTTAGTAGCCAATGTCTTATTATATCCTATTTGTTAATTTTCTACCTAAATAGGTAATTAAATGGCATACGGTTAGGGGGAGGTAAATGCTAAGAGTATGGTGCTTTTGATGTTGTGAATTGAAATAGTAGAAAGGTGAAAGAAAATTTAGGTAGAAATGTAGTTATATGTGGATTTATATGATGTTACAAATAGATGTGAAGCTATGCTAGATTAGGAAAAATTCGGTCAAGTGTTCATGAGAGGAAACTATGTGTTTAAATGAATTAAAAATGATATTATAATTGATATTATATGTATTCGGCCATCTAATTAAGTGTATAGGTGATGTTAAATCTAATTTTTGCACATTCGACTATATAAGTATGCCCATTTGTGATATTACCTTTGATTGTATAAAATCGACTAAAATGAGTAATTAGTAAGGGTGGTTGCCTAATATACAAATATATATATATATATGTATGTGTAATTGGATTATTGATTGTAAGGTGATATTATATGGTTATTAGCCGAATGGCTCAAAAGCATAAGGTAGAAAGATAAAAATTTACCATGTGTTTCTTATGATATGAAATCATTAATATTTTGATATAAATATTTAGCAAGACGGTTAAACTAGTTAATTTATTTGATTAAGCTCAAGAAATTAAAGGAGGGGAATCAAGCAAGGGCAAACCAAAGAACATCGAGTAGCCGAGTTGGAACCATTTTACCCAACACAAGGTAAGTCCTTAAGCATTTTTGTAAGGTTGATTAGTTTGTATATAAATAATACTAGTGAATCATAAAACAATTCCTTTTTATAAGTATTCTTTTGGAGTGATTTTCCTATTTATTAATGTGACCATATGTGCTATTTGAATTAAGTAAATTGCCTTATCATAATGAGTTAACATATGGCACTATGTGTGCAGAATTAAGTGGCACTATGTGTGCCGATTTGGATGTTGAAGCATGAGAGAAAATCCAATGCACTGAGTTTGCGGTTTACTATGGCACTATGTGTGCAAATTCCGTTGATAATATAAAATGTGCATGAAGGAACGAAGTGATAGAACTAGTAACTAAAAGATCGAACTTGAGACATGTGCTGAGTAGGTATAAATTTATGTAGTGCATCATGGTTCCATGCTTTGGGGAATCAGGTCTAAATCAATTGGGTTGTTTTGGTATTTGATTTGATTGTAGGACTTGGCATGAGATTGAACCGAAATTCTAAGAAATTATAGCATAGTTCGGTATGGTTGGAGTAATTGATTTTGCATTATTTGTTTTCTCTTATGATCTTTTATTAATGGACGGTATGTAAGGCTTATGACTTACTGAGTTATATACTCCTTTGGTGTGTTTACTTGTTACTTATTTAGGGCTCAGGACTATCGTCGAAGTCATCACACCAGCTTTCAACTTTTTGGTATCCTCTTCTTAGTTGGTCTAAGAGAACATTTCGGCATGTATAGGTTACTACGTTTTTGTTTGAACTTTGATATGTATACTTTAGCCATGCGAATATGGCTTGCTATTTATGTTTGGATTTGGTCTTATGGGTGCTTAGTTATAAGGTTTAGTAAGTTTGGTCTTGATAATTTAGTTATGCTTGATAGTGGTTTAAATTCATTTTAGTTAAAGTGATCAGTACTATGAATGGATGATGTTTGTGGTAAGTATTTCATGCATTGAAAATGACTTTAATCTTAGGTTCGAATTCGGTTTTGGTTGAGTAATAGTCTAAGTCTATTTGATTATTATGCCGTATGTAATGGCTGATCATTTTTGGTGTTATTTTAAAAATGTATCTAAGTATATAAAACTTGTGAAGGTACTTTGTGTTTCGCCTATATGTTTTTATAGGATGTTAATTAAGTTAAGGTTGGCCATGTGCATGTTAAGTAAAAATCAAGACTTATACATGGTATAATTTGATGTTCACTTATAATATATACTAAGGCATGTGTATATAATATTCGACCTTATTATGTTAATTGAAATTTTTTTTTATATGCTTTACTTGTGTATAAAGGTGTGTATATTATGGGTGTTACAGACGTGAATTTGAAAAATCACTAAAAATGGTAGAAATGAAATTAAATAATGAATAAGTTATGGAATCGAAGCTTGATGAGTCTATTTTCATATGGAAGAAGTGAAATAGGTATATGAGCTATATTTTATGAGATGTTTAAATTTTTGTGAAACAGGGAAAGAGCGATTTCTGGATCCCTTGTTCTGATTTTGGAAATTCACAATAAATTTTACAAAGATAATTAGAAGTCATTCTTTATATGTACAGATTCATTATTGAGTCTAGTTTTATTAGAGACAAACAGCATAGTCATTGAAGCTCTGTACAGGGAGATATCTGATTCGTAATACACAGAGGTCAGAGTAGTCGAACCCTGAAACAGGGGAGATTTTAACTAATAAACTATACTAGTTGGCCCGACCAAAAATTATAGAAACAAATTACTAGATAGATATATGAGTCTAGTTTCAGGAAAAATTTACGAAATTGGATTTCGAGTTTCGGAACCCGGGATATGATTCTTAAAGAGACTGTGATGCAGTTAGCCAGCTTGTCTGGAAATTTTAAAATGAATTGTATGAGCTGTTTAAGTAATGAATTAAGTCCGTTAACACCTCGTGTTAGACTCCAGAAACGGTCTCGGGTACCGGGCGTTACATTTTATTGGTATCAGAGCTATGGTTTAGTCGGTTCTAGGACTACTATAGCGCGTATGAGTCTAGCTATACATGCCTTAATGTTAGTATTTAATAGTGTGATGACTTCTGACGGTCGAAATTATTGTTTTGATTAGTAAATGGAACCCAATCTAGAGAGAAGCTTAGCGGATGACGTTGAAAGTGTAGTGGCTGCTCCTATGCAAGGGACACCGCCTGTTAAGCCTCAATCATCCGCGAATAATCAAGATGATGGGGCAAAACAAGCCTTTTTTACCATGATGAATGAGTAGGTCGCACAATATTCCCGAACAAACCCGGCTGCTCAACCATTCCTGAATTTAAATAATCCGCCTCAGGTGCCTATAATACCATCAATTACTGATCCTGTAAGGCCGAGTAAACCTCCTGTGGATTTGATCAGGAAGCGCAGGGCCGAGGAATTCCGAGCCATAGCTACTGATGATGTTGAAAGGGCCGAGTTTGGGCTTGATAACACCATCCGGGTTTTTGATGAGCTGTCTTGCACACCTGATGTGTGTTTAAAGTGTGCCATATCTTTGTTACGAGACTCAGCCTACTATTGGTGGAGAACCTTGATTACTATAGTCCCGAAGGAACGAGTTACTTGGGATTTCTTCCAGACAGAATTTCGAAAAAAATATATTAGTCAACGGTTCGTCGATCAAAAGTGTTAAGAATTTTTGGAACTTAAGCAAGGCCGTATGACAGTATCTGAATACGAACGTGAGTTTGTAAGACTCAGTCGATATGCTCGGGAGTGTGTAGCTGATGAAATTGTTATGTGTAAAAGATTTGAAGAAGGATTGAATGAAGATTTAAAGCTACTAGTGGGTATTTTAGAGATAAAAGAATTTGTAACACTAGTTGAACGAGCTTGCAAGGCAGAAGAACTTGGAAAGGAGAAAAAGAAGGCTGGATTTGAAACTAGAGACTTTCGTAAAAGATCGGCGGGTAAAACTTCATTCCCAGCTATAAAGAAGTTCAGGGAAGATACTAATAAATCAAAGATGACTGCAGGAACTTCTATTAGAGAGCGACCATCAACGGACTCTCGAGCTACTTCGGTAGTGTGGGTAACAATCGCCAAGAAAAACCTGAATGTCCACAATGTGGAAGATGACACGTAGGTGAATGTTGGGGTAAGTCTACTAACAGGGCCTGTTACAGATGCGGTTCGAAGGATCACTTCATTAGAGATTGCATGGAACTTGATGAGAAAAATAAGATCCAAGGTGCAAGACCTAGTGGAACAACGACTAGAGGTAGACCACCGAGAATTTCAGAAGGTAGGGGTGGTAGTCAGAGAGGGACTTCTGATACGGCTGTTCGATCTGAGACTCGTGCTCCTGCCAGAGCTTATGCCATCCGCGCACGAGAGGAGGCATCCTCTCCTGATGTTATCACTGGTACTTTCACTCTCTTTGATACTGATGTGATTGCATTGATTGACCCTGGCTCTACTCATTCATATGTATGTGAGACTTTAGCATCCAGTAAGACTCTACCTGTTGAGTCTACTGAGTTCGTAATTCGAGTGTCAAATCCTTTAGGTCGATATGTACTTGTTGACAAAGTGGGTAAGAAATGCCCTGTAATAATCCGATATTCCTGTTTTCCGGCCGATTTGATGCTTTTACTGTTTGATGAATTTGATGTTATTCTTGGTATGGATTGGTTGACCGTACATGATGCAGTGGTGAGTTGCGAAAGGAAGACCATTGATTTGAGGTGTGCAAATAATGAAATAGTCCGAGTTGAGTCTACTGACTTTAAAGGAGTACCAGCAATGATATCCTCGATGATCGCTCAGAGATATGTGAGAAAGGGGTGTGAAGCATATCTTGCGTACGTATTTGATAGCAAAGAGGCGGAAAAGAAACTTGAATCGATACCGATTAGTGCGTGAGTATTCAGATGTTTTTCCTGAGGAGTTACCGGGATTACCACCTATTCGAGAGATAGAATTTGGCATCGAACTTGTACCTGGTACCACACCAATCTCGATAGCTCCGTACCGTATGGCACCAACGGAATTGAAAGAATTGAAAACGCAGTTACAAGAGTTGACGGATAGAGGCTTTGCTCGACCGAGTTTCTCACCTTGGGGTGCACTGGTATTATTCGTGAAAAAGAAAGATGGAACCATGAGAATGTGCATCGACTATCGTCAATTGAACCAAGCAACGATAAAGAATAAATATACGTTACCACGTATTGATGATTTATTTGACCAGTTAAAGGGAGCATCAGTATTTTCAAAGATAGATTTGAGATCGGGTTATTATCAATTGCGAGTTCGAGACTCAAACATACCTAAAACTGCTTTTAGAACAAGATACGGTCACTACGAGTTCTTAGTGATACCGTTTGGACTCACTAACGCCCCTGCGGTATTTATGGACTTAATGAATCGAATTTTCAGACAATATCTGGACAGGTTTGTGGTTGTGTTTATAGATGACATCTTGATTTATTCACAAGATGAAACTGAACATGCTGAGCATTTGAGATTAGTATTACAGATGTTACGAGACAAGCAGTTATACGCAAAATTCAATAAATGCGAGTTTTGGTTGAGAGAGGTTAGCTTTTTTGGGCACGTGGTATCCGTATCGGGTATTAGAGTTGATCCGAACAAAATTTGACCATACTCGATTGGAAGCCTCAGGAATATTCTTGAAGTTAAGAGCTTTTGGGACTTCTTGGTTACTACCGACGGTTTGTAAAGGGTTTTTCGATAATAGCTACACTGCTGACAAAACTACTTCAAAAAGATGTTGAGTTTGAATGGTCAGAAAAATTTCAGGAAGGTTTCGATCGATTAAAAACCTGTTTAACTGAAGCTCCAGTGCTAGTACAGCCAGAATACGGTAAAGAGTTTGTTATTTACAGTGATGCATCCTTGCTTGGGCTAGGTTGTGTGTTGATGCAAGAAGGTCGAGTTGTGGCTTACGCGTCTAGACAATTAAAGCCGCATGAGAAAAACTATCCGACCCATGATCTTGAATTAGCGGCCATAGTATTCGCCTTGAAAATATGGCGACACTACTTGTTTGGAGAGAGGTGTCATATTTATTCGGACCACAAAAGTCTTAAATATTTGATGACTCAAAGAGATTTGAATCTGCGACAAAGACATTGGCTTGAGTTGTTGAAAGATTATGAACTCGTCATTGATTATCACCCGGGAAAGGCTAACGTGGTTGCCGATGCTTTAAGCCGTAAAGCGCTGTTTGTTTTGAGAGCGATGAATGTTCACCTGTCCGTTTCATCCGATAATGTGCTAGTAGCAGAATTAAAGGCCAAACCATTATTGATCCATCAAATACTTGAATCCCAGAAAGTTGACGCTGAATTGGTTGCTAAACGAGTTGAATGTGCTTCAAATGTGGACTCCGAGTTTCAAATTGATGACAATGATTGCTTGACGTTCAAAAGTCGATTATGTGTTCCAAGAAATTCAGAACTTATTTCAATGATTTTGAGTGAGGCTCATAGTAGTCGAATGTCAGTTCACCCGGGGAGTACAAAAATGTACAACGATCTGAAACGTCAATTTTGGTGGCCTGGCATGAAACGAGACATTTCTGACTTTGTTTCAAGGTGTTTGATATGTCAACAAGTGAAAGCAGAACATCAAGTGCCTTCAGGATTACTTCAGCCGATCATGATACCCGAATGGAAATGGGATCGAGTAATGATGGATTTTGTAACTGGCTTACCGTTGACACAGAGTAAGAAAGACTCAATTTGGGTTATTGTTGATAGATTGACGAAGTCTGCTCATTTTATCCTGTTAAATGCGGTTTTCGCTCGATAAATTGGCGTAATTATATGTCTCCCAAATTGTCGATTGCATGGAGTACCTATTTCTATTGTGTCGGATAGAGATCCGAGATTTACATCGCGATTTTGGAAGAAATTGCAAGAAGCATTGGGTACCAAGTTGCATTTTAGCACCGCGTTTCATCCCCAGACTGATGGTCAATCTGAGCGGATAATTCAGATACTCGAAGATATATTGAGATGTTGTATCCTGAGTTTTGTGGTTCATGGGAAAGGTATTTTTCTTTGATTGAATTCGCTTACAACAATAGTTTTCAATCAAGCATTAAGATGGCACCTTACGAGGCTTTGTATGGTGGTAAATGTCGTACACCCTTGTTTTGGACTGAACTTAGTGAAAGTAAAATTTTTGGGGTTGATTTAATTAAAGATCTTTGAGCGAAAGTAAAAGTAATCCGTGAAAGTCCGAAAGCAAGCGACATCGGATCGTCAGAAGTCGTATGCGGATTTAAAAAGAAAAGACATTAAATATCAGGTTGGAGACAAAGTGTTTCTTAAAGTTTCACCTTGGAAAAAGGTGCTCAGATTTGGCCGTAAGGGAAAATTGAGTCTGAGATTCATCGGGCCGTATGAAATATCCGAACGAGTTGGACCAGTCGCATACCGATTAATTTTACCCCCTGAGCTTGAAAAGATTCCCAACGTCTTTCATGTCTCGATGCTTCGACGATATAGGTCCGATCCATCGCACATAATTACTCCATCTGAGATTGAGATTCAATCTAATTTGGGTTACGAAGAAGAACCGGTTCGCATTTTAGCACGTGAAGTAAAAGAATTACGAGATAAAAAAATCTCATTAGTGAAAGTAATGTTGCTTAAGCATGGGGTTGAAGAAGCTACTTGGGAGCTCGAAGAATCTATGAAAAAACATTATCCGAATTTATTCGCTGGTAAGATTTTCGGGGACGAAAATTTTTAAGTGGGGGAGAGTTGTGACAGACCTAATTTGACCCTAGTCGGAATGTGGTTTCGGGACCACAAAACCGAGTCATAAAAAAATTTACTTTAATTTTAATTGCATATATTTGATGTGTAATAGGTGTGTATGAAAAAATTAATGTTTTAATTTAGTCTTAGGAATGTGAATTTTCTTGAAAGGACATAGTTGAGAAACTTAGAAAAGATGATAGGTAAATTGTAAGGATCAAATAACAACAAGGTGAGAAAACTTGGGTTTGCATGTCAAATGGCCCAAAACTCAAGTAGTGGCCGGCCAACCAAGGATGATTCTTCCACTAAGTTGAATTTTTAATGTAATTCTTTTTATTAGTTAGTGGTTAAAATAAATTAACGAAAGGAATTATTAGAAAAAAAAAGAAGATGAATAAAATAAGAAAGCAAGAGAAAGTCTTCATCTTCTTTCTTTTCAAGTCTTAATAAGCTAGGAGAAAGAAGGAAGAAATGTTCTAAGACATTCGGCCATCCTAAGGGGTCGATTAAGGTAGGATTCATGTTAATTTTATAAAAAAATTTTGTGAAAATCTAGTTAGTAGCCAATGTCTTATTATATCCCATATGTTAATTTTCTACCTAAATAGGTAATTAAATGGCATACGGTTAGGGGGAGGTAAATGCTAAGAGTATGGTGCTTTTGATGTTGTGAATGGAAATAGTAGAAAGGTGAAAGAAAATTTAGGTAGAAATGTAGTTATATGTGGATTTATATGATGTTACAAATAGATGTGAAGCTATGCTAGATTAGGAAAAATTCGGTCAAGTGTTCATGAGAGGAAACTATGTGTTTAAATGAATTAAAAATGATATTATAATTGATATTATATGTATTCGGCCATCTAATTAAGTGTATAGGTGATGTTAAATCTAATTTTTGCACATTCGACTATATAAGTATGCCCATTTGTGATATTACCTTTGATTGTATAAAATCGACTAAAATGAGTAATTAGTAAGGGTGGTTGCCTAATATACAAATATATATATATATATGTATGTGTAATTGGATTATTGATAGTAAGGTGATATTATATGGTTATTAGCCGAATGGCTCAAAAGCATAAGGTAGAAAGATAAAAATTTACCATGTGTTTCTTATGATATGAAATCATTAATATTTTGATATAAATATTTAGCAAGACAGTTAAACTAGTTAATTTATTTGATTAAGCTCAAGAAATTAAAGGAGGGAATCAAGCAAGGGCAAACCAAAGAACATCGAGTAGCCGAGTTGGAACCATTTTACCCAACACAAGGTAAGTCCTTAAGCATTTTGTAAGGTTGATTAGTTTGTATATAAATAATACTAGTGAATCATAAAACAATTCCTTTTTATAAGTATTCTTTTGGAGTGATTTTCCTATTTATTAATGTGACCATATGTGCTATTTGAATTAAGTAAATTGCCTTATCATAATGAGTTAACATATGGCACTATGTGTGCGGAATTAAGTGGCACTATGTGTGCCGTTTTGGATATTGAAGCATGAGAGAAAATCCAATGCACTGAGTGTGCGGTTTACTATGGCACTATGTGTTCGAGTGTGACAAGCACTATGTGTGCAAATTCCGTTGATAATATAAAATGTGCATGAAAGAACGAAGTGATAGAACTAGTAACTAAAATATCGAACTTGAGACATGTGCTGAGTAGGTATAAATTTTTGTAGTGCATCATGGTTCCATGCTTTGAGGAATCGGGTCTAAATCAATTGGGTTGTTTTGGTATTTGATTTGATTGTAGGACTTGGCATGAGATTGAACCGAAATTCTAAGAAATTATAGCATAGTTCGGTATGGTTGGAGTAATTGATTTTGCATTATTTGTTTTCTCTTATGATCTTTTATTAATGGACGGTATGTAAGGCTTATGACTTACTGAGTTATATACTCATTTGGTGTGTTTACTTGTTACTTATTTAGGATTCTTTGATCCATTTTGTGTGCTCGGGACTATCGTCGAAGTCATCACACTAGCTTGCAACTTTTTGGTATCCTCTTCTTAGTTGGTCTAAGAGAACATTTCGGCATGTATAGGTTATTATGTTTTTGTTTGAACTTTGATATGTATACTTTAGCCATGCGAATATGGCTTGCTATTTATGTTTGGATTTGGTCTTATGGGTGCTTAGTTATAAGGTTTAGTAAGTTTGGTCTTGATAATTTAGTTATGCTTGACAGTGGTTTAAATTCGTTTTAGTTAAAGTGATCAGTACTATGAATGGATGATTTTTGTGGTAAGTATTTCATGCATTGAAAATGACTTTAATCTTAGGTTTGAATTCGGTTTTGGTTGAGTAATAGTCTAAGTCTATTTGATTATTATGCCGAATGTCATGGCTGATCATTTTTGGTGTTATTTTAAAAATGTATCTAAGTATATAAAACTTGTGAAGGTACTTTGTGTTTCGCCTATATGTTTTTATGGGATGTTAATTAAGTTAAGGTTGGCCATGTGCATGTTAAGTAAAAATCAAGACTTATACATGGTATAATTTGATGTTCACTTATAATATATACTAAGGCATGTGTATATAATATTCGACCTTATTATGTTAATTGAATTTTTTTTTATATGCTTTACTTGTGTATAAAGGTGTGTATATTATGGGTGTTACAGACGTGAATTTAAAAAATCACTAAAAATGGTAGAAATGAAATTAAATAATGAATAAGTTATGGAATCGAAGCTTGATGAGTCTATTTTCATATGGAAGAAGCGAAACAGGTATATGAGCTGTATTTTATGAGATGTTTAAATTTTTGTGAAATAGGTCCAGAGCGATTTCTGGATCCCTTATTCTGATTTTGGAAATTCACCATAAATTTTACAAAGATAATTAGAAGTCATTCTTTATATGTACAGATTCATTATTGAGTCTAGTTTTATTAGAGACAAACGGCATAGTCATTGAAGCTCTGTACAAGGAGATATCTGATTTGGAATACACAGAGGTTAGAGTAGTCAAACCCTGAAACAGGGGAGACTTTAACTAATAAACTGTACTAATTGGCCTGACCAAAAATTATAGAAAAAAATTACTAGATAGATATATGAGTCTATTTTCAGGAAAAATTTACAGAATTGGATTTCGAGTTTCGGAACTCGGGATATGATTCTTAAAGCGACTGTGATGCAGTTAGCCAGCTTGTCTGGAAATTTTAAAATGAATTGTATGAGCTGTTTAAGTAATGAATTAAGTCCGTTAACACCTCGTGTTCGACTCCGGAAACGGTCTCGGGTACAGGGCATTACACAAAGACTGATAAAATACACCAACATAAAGCCTGCTGGACTCAAGGCCCAATACATTATCTCCAATACAACTTATTTTCATTAAATTTTTTATGGGTGTTGAAACAACCAAATATAAATTCCTATGACAAAATAACAATAAATAGCAGTATAGAGTAGTAGGGTCAAATCCACAAGGATTGGTTGTCTAATTTTTGTTTTTTTCTATAACCAGAATCGTTGTCACGGTCACAATTGTGCCCACGGCCTTTGCGTAGCAATGCTAAAAAATAAATATGGGGGGTTTAAATTGATGAAGATAATAATATAAGAAAATACGTAGAGTAATTAAATGAAATAAAAAAATATTCGAAACTGCAATAAAATAAAATAAATAAATTTAAGATGATAAAATAAATAGGTAAATAAAATATTTTTGAGCTTAGCCTTAGCCTTATGTAACACCCCTTACCCGTGTTTGACGCTGAACAAGGCACGAGGCATTACCGGACTTAATCACTAATCATTATATAAAAACCGATTCATAATTTCACTCTAATTTAAAACTTTTTCAAACACATTCAAGCTATCCCTTAAAAAAGAGCTTACAAGGCCCATATCATGCTTTAATTCAACCACACACATAGGCAAGCATGCACATTCATAAATTACATCATTTAATTAATAACATAATCAAGACTATCTACATTAAATGACTTTATACAATAGAGACCTTCAAATAACATAGGTCAGTATTTTAAGCCAATTCCTAGCAACTTAATAACAATTAAATGAGTCTCCATACATGCCAAAGACTTAAAATACTTTAAAACCTTTATATATCGATCAATAGTTTGATAGTGTGATTTAACCTCCGGCGACCTCCAACTTGAGCTAACATCTGTGACACTATAGGAAAAAGGAAAGGAATGGAGTAAGCATTATAGCTTAGTAAGTAAGTATGTAAATATTAATAAACAATACATTATCATAATTTAAACAAAGTCACAATATGTTCCCGGAATATTACCATCACAAACACACATACTTTCACTATTACAATCATAAACAGGTTCAAAATAAGCTGTCTAGCAGAGTATCAGCAACTAAATTATTTATTTCTGGAGCTACAGAACTCCAAATTACAAAACATTAATTTTCCTTGAAACTAGGTTCAGATATATTCTTACCATAAAATTTTCAGAATTTTTGGTCTAGCCAATTCGTACAGTTTATTCATTGAAGTTACCCCTGTTTCACTGCTCAACTACCCTGACCACTCTTCACTAAAAATAAACTTTCTCTTAGTAAAGAACTCATATGATGTTATAGTTTATTTTATTTGAAACTAGACTCATTAAGGGTTTCAAAAATATAAACTATATCCCATAATTATTTTTTTACAATTTTAATTATTTTTCAAACTCAGAATAGGGATCTCATAGTCATTCTGAACTAGTCTCATAGAAACTTAAATATCTCAGAATATAGAATTCCTTTGCTTTCTCTGTTTCTGTTATATGAAAATAGACTCACTAGGCTTTAATTTGATATCTCATTCACTCTCTTATTAAATTTATACTATTTTTGGTAATTTTTTAGATTCTCATCACTGCAACTATCCAGAACAACTTTATTGTCAATTCTGATCTTTCACACTTCAATTGTATTCATCACTTACCCATAAAAATCTTTCCAATTTCCAATCACATATCAAGCATATTACTCATAAGTTACACACGTATATACTTACACTTATCTTCAAAAAGTCATACACAATTTCATTTAATCAATTTCCCAGTTGAACACTTCGGAATAATAATAGATACGCGATGGTATCGCACACAGTCCACCTTTAAAATCGAAGCTCTCTTGTACAGTAGTGGCCTTCACTTAGCACCACTCATGTGACCTAGCTCGATTATACACATAATTTTGGCTCTCTTGTACACATGGTGTACACATAGTATCACCCATGTGACCTAGCCACTTTATCTCGTAGCTCTCTTGTTTACATGGTGTCCTTCACCTGGAACCACATATGCAACCTAGCTACATCTAACTCGTAGCTCTCTTGTCTACATGGTGTACACATAGGATCACCCATGCTCACCCATGCGACCTAGCTACCTCATAATGTCTCGTAGCTCTCTTGTACACATGATGTGCACTCACCACCATACATGTGACCTAGCTACATACCATCTGTATCATCCAATCTTTCCGAAGGTTCAATCGGGATTTCTCTCTCTTTCAAATACTTGATTCCATACTTCCAATAGTCAATTATGATTCAAAAATCAGCTACAATACATAAAATATGCTGAATTACAAAAACATAATAAAGATAATGTATTATTTACATACAAACTTACATACTTTCTCATTTCCATGTCAAATTAATATTGAACATTTAAATCATCATAACTATACTTACTTTCAACACCTCGGCAATCATAGTAAATATATCAATTTTACATTGAAACATGCATAAATTAATTCTTATTATACATATGAACTTACCTCGATACTAAAACGGGCCCATTTTACCAACTTTCCCGATTTTTTATTTTTCTCCCATTCTAGATTCAAATCTCATTTTACGGGATCTAAAACATCATATTTTACTTATTTAATTAATTTACTATTCAAAACAGTCCTTAACTCAAACTTTGGAAAAATTACAATTTTGCCCCTAAACTTTTGCATATTTACACTTTTGCCTCTAGGCTCGGGAATTAAAATTCATCCCTTATTCTGATGTTTTATGACATGATGATCATTATTTCCTTCTATGGAAACATCAAATTCTCACTCTAACACATAGTTATGAACAATAACAACTTTTTCCGATTAAGCCGTTTTACTCATTTTTGCTTAAAACCGCTTAGCAAAAGTTGTTTAACATAATTTCAGCCTTCATATTCTACCATAAAACATCAAAATAAACACATTTCACCTATGGGTATTTTTTCAAATATGAACCCTAGCTTAAATTATTGCTAGAATAAGCTTAATCAAGTTACTGGGATTCCAAAATCGTAAAGAACTTGAAAAACGGGGCTAGAACGGACTTACGATTGAGCTTGGAAAGCTTGAAAACCCTAGCCATGGCTTCCCCCATGCTAATTTCGGCCTCCATGAAAAAGATGAGTCAATTTTAGCTTTATTTTCCCTTTTTATTTCTTTTAATTACCAAATGACTAAAATGCCCTTAAAGCCTTTCTTTAAAATTGTCCTATTCATACCCATTTTTGTCCAAAAAAAATATAATGGTCTAATTTCCATTTAAGGACCTTCTCTTTAAACCCCCATTTCAATCAAGTACTTATGAATTAGAACACATATTTTGCAACTTTTGCAATTTAGTCCTAAAAGTCCAATTAAGCACTTTATCAGTAAAATTACTTAACGATATTTTTACACAATATTTTAATCAATAAATAAACCTTAAAACTTAATCAGAATAAATTTTTTGACTTCTAATACATAGTTCTAAAACCATAGTTCCGTTTAGGTCCTAAATCGGGCTGTTACAGCAGCTTCTGCAAATAACCCTAATAGGCAAATTAAACATGCAATCTATAAAATTTCTTATCAATACTCTAACACATGCATCTAATCACTCGGTAAATCATAAAAATAGAAATAAACTTTTCTATCTCAGATTTGTGGTTTCGCAACCACTATTCCATTTAGGCCCTATTTCGAGATGTTACACCTTAGCCTCGGTGTACTTGCATCTTGAATCGATCCATAAAATAGATTTTCCCTTCCAAGCAATAAGCTGGTTATAGTGACCAAGAACGTCCCGATCGCCAACTTTTCCTTATGTAGTTGATCCAGGTACGATCTACAAACCAACTCTTGCCAAATTTCTAGCAGTGATACATGTTTTCACAATTTAAGATTTCGACAGTCTTGCAATCTGAAAAGCCCAACTCGAATCATGGCCTCAACCACGTGGGTCATTTAAATATGATCTCTATATCCCTTTGACGGAATCCAACTGACTTTTTCCACCTAGCCACGCCAATTTGATCGTGAAAATTCTAACACAGCATGGTCGATTCATTTTCCCAACTATATGCCAAACAACTCCCACCGAACGTGCACTTTTTGAATCGAATCTGAATAAACTTTAAGGGATGAATTTGTACTATCCCATATACCAGAGAGATAGAAAATATTGTGTTGAGAAGTTTTTTTGAGTGGGTTTGTATCTTACGATTGTTTTGTTGAAGTAATTTCTAAGCTAAAACTAAAAAAGGTTTAGTTAGTAATGGAGAAAATCATGCTTTGAAAACAAATTTGTGGTATTGTGGGTGATGGAAAGGGGAAGGGCCTTGGAACGCAATTAAACCTAAAAGGGTAAAAGTAAAAAAGCCGTAACAAAATAGCAGTAGCAGGATGAAGAAGGCACAAGAAAGGGGAGAAAAAAAAAGAATTTATTAAATGCCAAGGCAAACTGTGTGTTTAACTGGCTGTAGCCACTAGGTATTTATACACACTTCTAGTGCTAAAATTTAGCTAGATTTTTCCTAAATATTATCACTAAATAATCATAAATATTATCACTAAAATGTAAAAATCAAATTTAAACTAAAGACTAAATTTAAACTAATTACAAAGTTATAACAATATAAAAAATCCTTCAGTCTTTATCCAGCCACTAAAACAAATTCTTCAACCCTTCAATCTTTACCTAGTTATCTTTGCATCTTCAATCTTTCAATCAAGCCCTCCTCTTTGCTTCTTGTTTCAATTTATCCCTTTTTTTAAGGGTTTGAACTCAACACACCAACTTCATTCCTGATAAGAAAAAAATATAAATTTAATAGCATTTTATCTGATAATTAGCCAAGAATAAATATATTAAAAGTACGATTTTATCCGTCAAAAGTGTCAGCAACAACGATCTACAAAACAATCCACAAGAACAAATAAGCTTATAAATCTTAGTGAGAACATAGTATATCATTTAATCGCACAACAAATTAAATATGATTCATATATTATTCGATTCAGAATTACTAAAGTCTAAACAAGGGACGTATGTGCAATTCAGAGGTATCGAAGTAAAAATAGGGGCATGCATGTGCTATTAATGGGTATCGAAGTACAAACAGGGACACATATGTGCAATTCAGGGGTACTAAAGTACAAATAGAGGCACGTATGTGCAATTTAGGGGTACCAAAGTACAAAAAGGGGCACGTATGTGCAATTCAGCAATATTCTTCCAAATACATAATAATGAAAGCAACATAATATAAGTTCACAAATATAAATTTGTTTACATATTAAAACACTACGAACTTACCTCGACTACTAGGGCGTAAAACGAAGTTGAACTAATCTGAGGCTTTAGCTTTTTCCCGATCTAAATCTGTACGCAATCTATCTTGATCTAAATAGAAAAATTCAATCTATTTAATATCTCTATTATTCAATTCAGTCCATATTTCGTATTTTTTGAAAAATTACTATTTTGTCCCTAACATTTTAACTTCTTTACAATTTAGTCCTTAAGCTCATAAATTGAGGTCTAAGCATTTTCATCCTTTTCTCAAGCTAGTCAATTTCTCTTGGGACCTATATCAACCCATACAAACCATCATTTCATAGATTTAACTTAAACTTTTACTAATTTTACAAACTAGTCCCTAAATGCCATTTTCATCAAAAATCACTTTACATAACTTGTTTATTTATCAACAATGACTTATAATCTTTCATTAAACATCAAGAATCAAGCAATAGCATTCATGGAACAACCCTAAATCTTTAGCATTTTTACAAATTGATTCCTCGGTTAGCTAGATTAAGCTACGACGATCTCGAAAACATAAAAATCATTAAAAATGGAACAAAATTTCACACCATGCAAGTGAGACTAAGTTTGGCTGAACCCTAGCATGCTCCCATGATGAATTCGGTTGAAGAAGATGATATGAAGATGATACTTTCTTTTTCTTTCTTTTCTTTTTATGTTTTTATTTACTACCATTTTTCCCTTTAAAAACATTAATAATTTCAATAAAACCTCATCATCAATATCCACTAACCGCACTAATGGTCTAATTATCCATTAAGTCCAGTCACTTTAAAATTCCATAGCCAATACCCCTTTTAATTAATAGAACTCTACTTTTGTACTTTTTTACGATTTAGTCCTTTTTACATAATTAAGCATGTAAATGTCAAAATTGCTTAAGAAAACTTTAAAATGACCTTACTAACATCCCATAGATATTAAAATAATAATATTTCAAGCAAAGCA
Organism: Gossypium arboreum; assembly: GCF_025698485.1. Taxonomy (NCBI): domain Eukaryota; kingdom Viridiplantae; phylum Streptophyta; class Magnoliopsida; order Malvales; family Malvaceae; genus Gossypium; species Gossypium arboreum. The sequence goes on from NC_069076.1 coordinate 11,223,275, forward strand.
TCGCTACGGCCGATAGGTCCCTTAAAGATGGTTTCGGTTAGTAAATGAAAAACGGGAGAGGGATTGATATCTGGAATGACAATTGGGGGTTCACAGGTTTGGGTGGGGGTTTGATTTGTACTAACGAGTTGGTTATCCTCGAACAAAAGGTTCGTGACCTTTGCTGTAGTAATGACATAGGTTGGAAAGTGGATAGGGTGCATGCAATTTATAGGCAAAACTTGGGGGAGAAAATTTGTAAATCCCCATTCTTCATAATGGATTGAGTGATAGAAGAGGGTGGTTTCATAGCCCCCACGGCTATTATACGTCGAAGTTAGTATACTCTTGGCTTATTCTTAAATAAATTAGCTATGGTCCGCACCATTTTTCTAGAGAACCATATGGAAATTAAAGATGTTGCCCAAAATTCGTATTTTCTGTTAGAGAGTTAGGCATGACATCCTTCCAACCTTTAAAAAGTATCGTCTATCCGCCTGGAGTACAAGAAAGACTGCCCTAGGTGTGGGGCATGCAATGAGACCCTTATTCATGCATTGAAGGAATGCCTCACTACTCGTGAAATTCTAGTTTTAGGCAGACTCAATACTAAACTTTTCGGTGGTGTTTACTCTAAATGTATTGACTGGATAGAGGACATGATGAGGCTTTTGGATCTTAAAGTAATTTCTGACTTCATAACCATGCTCAGAAAGAGCTAGAATAATAGAAATAATTTTATCTTTAGAGGTAAAAAGGAAGAAGCAAGGGCGGTGTAGGAGAGAGCTGTTACTGTAACACCCCAAACCCGGCCTGGTCGTTATAGCCGAATCTGACAGTGTCACATGTTAATGGGTTTGAAAACCATAACTTGGGTTGAAAATTGTAACTTTACTTCAAACATTTTTCGTTTAGAATCTTTTCATTATTACTTATTAATTTTATTATCGTGTTCTTTAATCATTCGAAAGCTTTCAAAATGTTTATTCTATGAGGAAGCTTTTAAAACAGTTTGTGAATTCATGAGTAATTTGTTAAAACATTTGGTTCTTTTGAAAACTCAAGTTTTCCTAAAACTAGTAGTTATAATCCATAACTAATAAAAATCCCAAATTTAAGAAAAATCCATAGAGGCCATATTTACAATAAAATTTCCAAACAAAATTTAAAATCATAATTAAGTACTAAACAGAGTCGAATAAGGTTGTGTGGCCACCGCTGAGTCCTTTGCCGCACCAATCCAACCACGCCAAGGGATTACCTGTATAGATAAATCAGAGGGATGAGTTTACGAAAACTCAGTGTATAATCCCCATATAAAACAAACAGACAAAATGGAGTCACAGTCTGGGCTTTAAGCCCTTTCAGTATCAGATTCAGTTTCAGTTAGGGCCTTAGCTCATTTCAGAATCAGCAATCAATACAGTAACATATATACAATCACAAAATTCCTACCCAGGTAGCCTTTACACACCATCTCCGTCCAACCCTACACTTCATGTAGGGATATAATCAACCCACCCATCCCTACACTCCAAAAAGTACCGAATGTGCCACTAGACAGTAGTTTGCAGCTGAGCTGCCAGTAAATTAGGCCCGAGGCCTTTTAGTACACTTCCTCCGAACCGTACCAACCCCCAACCCAATGTAATGTAACATGCAATAATGACATGCTATATCATTGCAACAGTGCATACCATATCAGTTCATTAAATATCATCATGATCGCTAACATGTAAATATATATATCAGTCCTACAGTCATTTCAGTCAATTAACGGTCTGGTAAGCTTACCGACCCTACAGTAGGTTCACAATCGTCTCGGCGACCCGTTCAAACTTAGCAACAAAATAGTGGAGATGGGCTCACATGCACATGTTGTCAGCCCGTGTAGACCCATACGTCCATGTGGCCCAGACGACTGAAAATGGCCTTGGCCGTGTGGATTACACGGCCTAACCCAAAAATCCCACACACCCGTGTAGTTCACCCGTGTGGCCCACACGGCCCAATTTGGTTCGTCCTATGTATCGCACACGGCCTGTCTCATTGATCTCACACCTGTGTTACATTACACGGCCTACACACGAGAGGCCACATGCCCGTGTGGCGTCGACAACCTTATTTTTTAGCTTTTTTTCGATTACAGTTTTCAGTGTTGTGGGTACACACCTGATACAATTTTGGTACGCAATCACTCATGAGATAACCAGCACCTAAAAATAACAATCCAAAGTCCAAAATTAGTCACGATTCAAATTTAAACCACTACCATTAAACTCACAACAATCAATATCCAAATTCGTTGCTTACCCCTAACGCTCTGAAAGTTCTTAACTACGATCCCGGGAGAAACTACGTTCCTTGCGATTTGCTACTACCAAAATAAGAATTCGACACTAATGAAGAGTTAGGAACTTCACAAATTAATAAAATAAAAACTTGTCCGACACAAACGAGGCATAATCCTCTTACCTATCAACTTACCAACCAAACATAGGCAGTGTTGAACAGAATGAAGACAAATTGGAGAGAAAATAAAAATTGATGAAACAGAGAGATTGTAGGAGAGTTAAGAACTCGGCAACAGGGAAATGCAGAAACAACTTGCCACCAGAGAAAAGAACAAATTTTGGCAGCAAGGGGAATTTGGGAAGAGCAAAAACGACAGCAAAACTTGAGAACCAGAGTGAAAAGCTAAATTTTCAAAGAGAGAAGTAAGAGGAAGGAAACAAAATTAGCAGAGGTTTTGGTAGAGAAGGAAACCGTCAGAAAATCTAAAAGAGTGAGGAAGGAGAGCCAAATTTTCAATCACTGAATTTTGGATATTTTCAAACACCTTACTTCTAATTTTTCTCCCCATATCCCTAGTTCCACTCCCCAAAATTGTCCACCACTTCCTCTGAACTATCAAATTCAAATTTCACTCAAATACTTCAATATTTTGGCTAAACCAAAACACCCACACGGCATAGGCAGCAAAATAAATCCCTTGTTTGCGCAAGGACTCGAACTCCAGACTTCCAGCTTATTTACACTCCACTGAACCACCAAACTAGTTGGCCCATTCTGACATATTTTACCAACATTTAATTATAAGCCTACTAACTAGAGATAGTGTTTTGTTTAGAAAAATACAAAAATTTTCCTAAGACAAGGCTTGAACTTAAGACGTCTCACACTCACCTAGAGCACTTAACCATTGAAGTAGATACACAGTTGTGCCATAAATTCACAGAAACAAATATACAAACTTTGGGACGTTACAACTCTACCCCCTAAAAGAAAATTTCAGCCTCAAAATTTTACCTGATGACGCATCGCATCCTCAGGCTCCCACATAGCTTCCTCCATGCTATGATTACGCTATAGGACTTTAACCAATGGAATAGACTTTCTCCTTAGAAATTTGATGTCACAATCCAATATCTGAACCGGCTCCTCCTTGAAGGTTAGATCTGGCCTAACCTCGATCTCCTCAATAGGAACAATATGCATGGGATCAGAGCCATACCGTCTCAACATCGATAAGTGGAAAACATCGTGAATCCGGTCCAACCCTAGAGGTAGCTCAACTGGTAAGCAACCGGTCCTATTCGTTTCAGTATGCGATAGGGTCCAATAAACCTAGGGCTCAACTTGCCCTTACAACCAAATCTGAGTACCTTCTTCCATGGCGAGACCTTAAGAAAAATGGAGTCTCCCACAAAATACTTGATCTTGCATCGCTTCAAATCCGCATAAGACTTTTGTCTATCAGATGCCGCTTTCAATCGATCCCGTATCAATCTGACCTTATTCTCAGTATCAAAAACTAGTTCAAGACCCAGAACTCGTTGCTCACCCAACTTAGCCCATAATAAAGGAGTGCGACACTTACGACCATAAAGTGCCTCGTAAGGTGCCATCTGTGTAACATCCCTTACCCGTTCCAATGCCAGGATAAGATACGAAGCATCGCCAAACTTAAACATACACATACATGTAAAATCGAGCCATAAAATTTCAACCAATTCAAAAACATTCAAACACATGCATATCATCCCTTATACGGGCCTACGAGGCCCAAAACATACATCGGGGTAATTTGGGACTAAACTGAGAACTTCTAGAAATTTTACAACACTTAGGAAATTTTCTATGTTTAGAAAGTCACATGCCCGTGTGGGTTAGGCCGTGTGGTCACACACGCCCGTGTGACTTGGGACACACTCGTGTAACACTCTATTTATAATGGCATCAACGAAATAGGGTCACATGGCCAAGTCACACGCCCGTGTGCTAAGGCTATGTCCCACACACGACTGTGACACACGGTCGTGTCTCTGCTCGTGTGGCCAACACTTAGGCTATTTTCCAGGCCTTGATCAACCATAAACCCTCACACATTTATACAACATCAAGGACATATAACATGGCATCCATTCAATGATTAAACATCTTCAATTAGGCCACAAACATAGCATTTGCATGTCATCATACTTGTATTTCTCATACTCATTTTATATCAAGTCTATACATACCAAACCATATTCATTTGGCCTTGTCATCTTCATTACCACTTATACCCTTATACCATTGTAACACCCCCTTACTCGAGACCATCGCCAGAGTCGAGCACGAGGCATTAACAGACTTAAATTATCACTTAAACAATTTCAAACAATTTATTTCACCTTTCGTAATAAACTGCCCATCTACATCACAGTCGCTAAAAAAAATCATATCTTGAGTTATGAAACTCGAAATTAAAATCCATAATTTTTATCTGAAAACAGACTCATATATCTATTTACTAATTTTTTTTCAATAATTTTTGGTTGGGCCAATTAGTACAGTTTATTAGTTAAAGTTTCCCCTATTTCAGTGTTTGACTGATCTGACCTCTGTTCACTACAAATCACTTTTCTATTTGTAAAGAATTTATATGAATATTCAGTTTATTTCTATTAAAATTAGACTCAATAAAGAATCTATAAATATAAATTATGACTCCTAATTATTTTTGTACAATTTTTAGTGAATTTCTGAATTCAGAATAGGGGATTCAAAAATTGCTCTAACCCTGTTTCACTAAAACTCAAATTTCTCATAAAATACAACTCATTTACCTATTTTGTTTCTTCCATATGAAAATAGACTCAACAGGCTTAAATTTAATATTTTATTCATCATCTAATTCTATCTATACTATTTTTAGTGATTTTTCAAACTCACATCATTGCTGTTGTATGATACTGTTTTATAGCAAATTTCACCTTTTTATGAATTTCCATGGATTAGATAGCACATTAAGTATACATAACACCAAATATGATCTTGATTAGCCATCCCAATGGATAATCATTACCAAACATTTCCTTACCACCCAATATCCAAATCATAAGATCATATACACAAAATGATTATAATGCTATACATGCCATACTCAAAATATACAAGCCATTATACCAAAATGGTCCACGGATAGTATGAGCCAGCCTCTGATCATTCCCAATTTCCGAGCTAGCTTGTTAAAACTACAAATAATGGAAAGGAGGGAGTAAGCATAAATGCTTAGTAAGTTCACATGTAAATAGCAAGTAACATAATCATGCAATCCAACATAAAACATCATTTGTATAAATATCACCAAGACATTCATGTTACATGTGCATTTACTATCTTACCATGATTTCATCATACCAAGTTCTCAAACCAAGGGTTTAAGCGCATTCCTTTCCATATTTTCTCATTCACCACACTTACCAACATGTCACATTCGTCTTAAGTATTCTCCTTATTCACTTAAGATTCACCCGTTGAACACATCGGAATATAATTTGGATACACGGATTGCATGCACATAAGTGCCATACCTGTAGCTAGTCAAACTCAATAGCCTGCGGAAATTATGTAGCCAAGCTACCATGTAACCTACCCATAAGCAAACTTGGACTAAACTCAACGAGCTCAGGTGTTCGCATCCATAAGTGAACTCGAACTCAACTCAACGAGTTCGGATGCCTAGTTACATCTCACGAACTCGGACTCAACTCAACGAGTTCAAAACTCAAATATCCTAGTGACATGTCACTTGTATCCTAATCTATTCCCAAGGTTCAAACGGGATTTTCCTCAATCACACATCTTTGCTGTCTTCCACGAAATGTCGGAACCGATACTTAATAGCATTTCATATTTATCAAGTAGCTCACATAATTTGCATATTACTAAATAATAATCCACAAAGCATAATATTTCATGATAATAATTATCATATCATATAAATAACATTAACTTACTTAAAATGACAATTATGTTACTACATTTACACTTGAACTTACCTCGGTACAAAATGTTAGAAATCGAGCCTATTCCTCGTAAACTTTATTTTTCCCTCGATCACGACTCAAATCTTCTTTCTCTTGATCTAAAACAACAAATTTAGCTTATTTAATACTCACATTTATTAAAACAGTCCTTGACTCAAACTTTGGAAAAATTACATTTTTACCCCTAAAATTTTACATATTTACACTTTTTCCCTAAGGCTCTGAAATTAAACTTCATCCTATTTTCTTATGTTTTATGACATGATGATCACTTTTCCCTTCTATCGCAACATCAAATTCTCACTCTAACATGTACTTATGAACATTAGGTATTTTTACCGATTATGTCGTTTTACTCGTTTTCACGTAAAATGGCTTAGCAAAAGTTGTTTAACACAATTTCAAGGTTCATATTCTGTCATAAAACATCAAAATAAACACATTTCACCTAAGGTTATTTTTCCAAATATAAACCCTAGGTTAAATTATTGCTAGAATAAGCTTAATCAAGTTACCGGGACTCCAAAAATGTAAAGAACATTAAAAACAGGGCTAAAATGGACTTACAATCAAGCTCGGAAGCATGAAAAACCCTAACTATGTCTTTCTCATGTAAAATTCGGTGAAGGGGTTGAAGATGGACAAAAATTGGCTTTTAATTTTGTTTTTAATTCATTTTAATAACTATATGACCAAAATGCCCTTAATTAAAAACTATGGTGTTTTATCTTCCTTTAGGTATTTTTGTCCAAACTAGTATAATGGTCTAATTACTATCCAAGGACCTCCACTTTAAAAACCCATTACTCAGAAGTACTTAGTACCTTTGTGAACTAGAACACACATTTTACAACTTTTGCAATTTAGTCCTAAATATCAAATTGGACCATCTATCGATAAAATTTCTAATGAAATTTTCAGACAATCATGAAATCATACCATAGACCTTAAAATGATAATAAAATAATTATTTCTATCTTGAATTTGTGGTCCCGAAACCACTATTCCAATTAGGCCCTAATTCGGGATATTATAACTATCCCCCCTTTAGGGATTTTCGTCCCCGAAAATCTTACCAGTAAACAGGTGTGGGTATTGATTCCTCATAGTTTCCTCGGGCTCTCATGTAGCCTCTTCTACCCCGTGCTTTCGCCACAATACTTTCACAAGAGCGATACTTTTATTTCTTAGTTGCTTGACCTCTCGAGCTAAAATCTTAATCGGTTCTTCATTGTAAGTCATATCCGGTTGTAGCTCAATTTTCGTAGGTGAAATTACATGTGAAGGATCCGAACGATACTGGTGTAACATAGATACGTGGAACACATCATGAATCTTCTCTAATGAACACATCATGAATCTTCTCTAATTCAGGTGGTAATGCTAACGGATATGCTGCTGGTCCAACTCTTTCAATTATCTCATATGGTCCGATAAACCGCGGACTCAACTTGCCTTTCCGACCAAATCTAAGAACTTTCTTCCATGGAAGCACTTTTAAAAATACCTTATCGCCGACTTGAAACTCGATTTCTTTTCGTTTCAAATCCGCGTAGGATTTCTATCTATCTGAAGCAGCTTTCAGACAATCTCGAATCACTTTCACTTTTTCTTTGGTTTCTTTAATTAGATCAACTCCGTAAATCTGATTTTCTTTGAGTTCAATCCAATAAAATGGTGTCTGACACTTACGACCGTGCAATGCTTCATAAGATGCCATCTTCAAACTCGTATGATAACTATTATTGTAGGCAAATTCTACCAACGGTAAGTATATTTCCCAACTACCTTGGAATTCCAATACACAACATCTAAGCATGTCTTCAAGATTCTGAATTACTCTCTCTAATTGTCCATCAGTCTGTGGATGGAAGGTAGTGCTGAAATTTAACTTCGTACCTAATGCCTTTTGCAACTTTTTCCAAAACCGCAATGTAAATCTCGGATCTCTATCTGAAATGATCGACAAAGGTACTCTGTGAAGTCTAACAATCTCACTGATATACAATTCAGCCAACTTATTAAGAGAATAATAGTACATACCAGAATAAAATGAGCTGATTTAGTCAATCTGTCGACTATTACCCAAATGGCATCTTTCTTCCTCGGAGTTAACGGCAACCCTGATACAAAATCCATAGTAATTCGATCCCACTTCCACTCGAGAACCATGATAGGCTGAAGTAGTCCCGAAGGCACTAGGTGTTTAGCTTTCACTTGTTGACAAATTAAGCATTTCAATACGAACTCGAAGATATCTCTTTTCATTTCGTTCCATTAATACATTTTCTTCAAGTCATTATACATTTTCGTACTGCCCGGGTGAATTGACAAACAACCACTATGTGCTTCATGCAAGATCTTTTGAATCAACTCATCATTTTTTGGTACACAAATCCGATCTTTAAACATCAAGCAACCATCAGAATCGATTCTGAAATCTGATCCTGTATCAGCCTCACATTGCTTCCTCTTGGCTTGCAAATCTTTGTCACTTTTCTGAGCTTCATAAACCTCTTGTAAAAAATATTGGTCTTGTTCTCAACTCTGCTAGATTCGAACCATCGTCAGACACCGTCAACTGAGTATTCATAGCTCTCAAAGCAAACAACGACTTTCTACTCAAAGCATTGGCAACCACATTCGCTTTCCCTGGATGATAGTCAATCACAAGCTCGTAATCTTTCAATAATTCTAACCATCTCCGCTGTCTCAAATTCAAGTCTTTTTGTGACATCAAGTACTTGAGACTTTTGTGGTCGGTATATACTCGACACTTTTCACCATACAAATAATGTCGCCAAATCTTCAAAACAAACACTATAGTAGCCAGTTCCAAATCATGAATCAGATAATTCCTTTCGTGAGGTTTCAACTGCCTCGAAGCATAAGCCACTGCTTTTCCTTCTTGCATAAGTACACATCCCAAGCCATTTAGAGAAGCATCACTATACACCACAAATTCTTTACCTAATTCTGGTTGTACTAACACTGGTGCCTCAGTCAGTAACTTTTTCAATTTCTCAAAGCTTTGTTGACATTCTTCCGTCCATTCAAATTTAACATCCTTTTGGAGTAGTCTGATCATAGGAGTAGCAATTATAGAAAATCCATTTACAAACTATCGATAATAACCAGCTAGACCCAAGAAACTTCTAACCTCTGTTACATTCTTCGGTGCTTTCCAATCAACAATAGCCGAAATTTTACCGGGATCAACCCGTATACCATTACCTGAAACAATATAACCCAAAAATCCAACTTCTCGAAGCCAAAATTCACTCTTACTAAATTTGGCATACAACTACTTATCTCTCAAAGTTTACAAAACTACCCTCAAGTGCTCAGCATGTTTTATCTCATCTTTCGAATAAATTAAGACATCATCAATAAATACCACAACAAACTTGTCCAAGTATGGCCGAAATATGCGATTCATTAAATCCATAAACATAGCAGGAGCATTTGTCAAACCGAATGGCATAACTAAAAATTCATAATGGTCGTACCTTGTTCTAAAAGCAGTTTTAGGCACATCAGACTCTTTTACTCGCAGTTGGTAATATCCAAACCTCAAGTCAATCTTTGAAAACCATATTGCTCCTTTCAACTGATCAAACAAATCATCAATTCTCGGCAACAGATACTTGTTCTTGATTGTTACCTTATTTAACTACTGATAGTCTACACACAATCTCATAGAACCATCCTTCTTTTTCACAAATAATACGGGAGCACCCCAAGGTGAAAAAACTCGGTCTCACAAAGCCTTTGTCAGTCAACTCTTGCAACTATGACTTTAATTCTTTCAACTCTGTTGGTTCCATTCTATATGGAGCAATTGAGATCGGAGTTGTTCCTTGTATCAACTCAATACCAAATTTTACTTCTCTGACAGGAGCCAAACCCGACAACTCCTCTGGAAATACATTCGCGAATTCACATACAATTGGCACTAATTCAATTTTATTCTCAAATTCCTTTGTATTCAACACATACGCCAAATAAGCTTCATAACCCTTTCTCAAATATCTCTAAGCCAACATCAAAGAAATCACACTAGGCAATGCCTCTGATTCGTTTGATTCAACCCGTAGAATTTTACCATTTTCACATTTTAATTCAATAACCTTTTGTTTACAATTTACTATAGCATCATGCAATGTCAACCAATCCATACCCAAAATAACATCAAATTTGTCAAACGGCAACAACATCAAGTCGGCCAGAAAATAATGACCTCTAATCATCAAAGGACATTTCTTGCATACTTTATCGACTATAACACATTTGCCTAACGGGTTTGACACTTTAATCATAAATTCCGTAGACTCAACATGTATACTCATATTAGACACCTATTTTATGCACACATATGGATGAGTAGAACCGGGGTCAATCAAAGCAATAACGTTAACATCATAAAGAGAGAAAATACCAGTGATCACATCGGGAGATGAAGCATCTTCATGCGCCCTTATGGCATAAGCTCTATCCGAAGCTCTAGCTTCAGATTTAAACGTTAAATTTCTGACTACATTCTTGCCGCTTGCCTCATTCCCAGCATTTCTCAAAGACCTTCCTCTCGAAACTGCACCACTATGTTTTGCACTATGAAATTTTTCTTTCTCAATTCTCTCAGGACAGTCTCTAATAAAATGATATGGAGAACCACACTGGTAACATTCATTAGTTCTACATGGACCAAGGTGACTTCTACCACATCGTCGGCACTCGGGTCTAACAAATCTCGAATTTCCCACACTAGCCACAGAAGTAGTCTGAGATTTTAAACCCACATTTTGCTTCTTACGATTCCCATACGAATGTCCGACCAAAACATGAGAACGAAATACATATCTCTGGATTTTCTAGATTGCGGTGGGAATGCACTGCTCATCGGTCTTTTCTTTAAATTTCTAGTCTCAGCCTCTGCCTTTGTCTTTTCTTTAATTAGTTCTTCAGCCTTGCAAGCCCGATCAACAAGTACTATGAACTCTTTCAACTCAAGAATTCCCACAAATACTTTGATGTCTTCATTGAGTCCGTCTTCAAATCGTCTGCATATTTTAGCCTCTGAAAGAATACATTCTCTAGCATACTTACTCAACCGAACGAACTCCCTTTCATACTCAGTAACTGTCATGTTGCCTTGTTTCAACTCGAGAAACTCTTTACGCTTCTGTTCAACAAATCTTTCACTCATGTATTTCTTCCAAAATTCTTCTTGATAGACCTCCCAAGTCACTTTCTCTTTCGGTACCATTGAAATCAATGTCTTTTACCAATAATAGGCTGAATCTCTCAAGAAGGATATAGCACATTTTAAGCACTCTTCAGATGTACAAGACAATTCATCAAATACCCGAATAGGATTCTCACGCCAAAATTCTACTTTCTCGGCATCATCATCAACATATGCCCTGAATTCTTCAGCCCTTGCTTGCGAATACTGTCAACTGGGGTTCTATGAAATTTCATTAGATCCATACCTTGAGGCATCGGGGGTACAGGTTGAGGAATCGGGGGAGGCGGAGGAGGTTGTTGAGCATTTGGGTTCATACGAATGAACTAGGTGTACCATGCATTCATCATCTAGAAAAAGGCTTCCCGAGCCCCTTCTCCTCCTTCTTGGCCAACAGTAGGAGGTCAGTTTTCAGTCGACACTGCCCCTTCAGTACGAGCTGGCACATTCAGCCACAGCTGGATCGGGATCCATTTACTATAAAAAAAATCATTTTAAAGGTCAGGAGTCATCACACTATCACAATATATATATGGCATGTATAGTCAAACCTGTATATAAGGCACATTAGTTCGAGAACCGACTAAATCGTAGCTTTGATACCACCAAATGTAACACCCCCTTACCCGAGACCATCGTCAGAGTCGAGCACGAGGCGTTAACAGACTTAAATTATCACTTAAACAATTTCAAACAATTTATTTCACCTTTCGTAATAAACTGCCTAACTGCATCACAGTCGCTAAAAAAATCATATCTCGAGTTACAAAACTCAAAATTAAAATTTGTAAATTTTTCCCGAAACTAGACTCATATATATGTTTACTAATTTTTTTATAGAATTTTTTGTCCTTCCAATTAGTACAGTTTATTAGTTAAATTTTCCCCTATTTCAGTGTTTGACTGCTCTGACCTCTTTTCACTATGAATCACTTTTCTCTCTCTTCAAAATTTAGATTACTATACCGTTTATTTCTATTAAAAGTAGACTCAATAAGGAATCTATAAATATAATTATAACTCCTAATTATTTTTGTACAATTTTAGTGAATTTCTTAAGTTAGAATAAGGGATTCAGAAATCACTCTGACCCTGTTCCACGAAAACTCAAATTTCTCATAAAATACAACTCATTTACATGTTTTGTTTCTTCCAAATAAAATTAGACTCAATAAGATTAAATTTAATATTTTATTCATCATCTAATTCTATCTCTACTATTTTTAGTGATTTTTAAAAATCGCATCATTGCTGTTGTATGATACTATTTTATAGCAAATTTCATGTTTTTATGAATTTCCATGGATTAGATAGCACATTAAGTATACATAACACCAAATATGATCTTGATTAGTCATTCCAATGGCTAATCATTACCAAACATTTCCTTACCCCCCAATAGCCATATCATAATATCATATACACAAAATGATTATAATGCTATACATGCCATACTCAAAATATACAAGCCACTATACCAAAATAGTCCACGGATAGTGTGAGCGAGCCTCTGACCGTTCCCAATTTTCAAGTTGGCTTGTCAAAACTACAAAGAATGGAAAGCAGGGAGTAAGCATAAATGCTTAGTAAGTTCACACGTAAATAGCAAGTAACATAATCATGCAATCCAACATAAAACATCATTTTTATAAATATCACCAAGACATTCATGTTACATATGCATTTACTATCTTACCACGATTTCATCATACAAAGTTCTCAACCCGAGGGTTTAAGCGCATACCTGTCCAAATTTTCTCATTCACCACACTTACCAACATGTCACCTTCATCTTAAGTATTCTCCTTATTCACTGAAGATTCACCCATTGAACACATTGGAATATAATTTGGATACACGGATTGCATGCACATACGTGCCATACCCGCAGCTAGACAAACTCAATAGCCTGCGGAAATTATGTAGCCAAGCTACCATGTAACAATACCCATAAGTGAACTCAGACTCAACTCAACGAATTCCGGCGTTCGCATCCATAAGTGAACTCGAACTCAACTCAACGAGTTCGGATGCCTAGTTACATCTCACGAACTCGGACTCAACTCAACGAGTTCGGAACTCAAATATCCTACTGACATGTCACTTGTATCCTAATCTATTCCCAAGGTTCAAACGGGATTTTCCTCAATCACACATCTTTGCTGTCTTCCATGAAATGTCGGAACCGATACTTGATAGCATTTCATATTTATCAAGTAGCTCACATAATTTGCATATTACTAAATAATAATCCACAAAGCATAATATTTCATGATAATAATCATCATATCATATAAATAACATTAACTTACTTAAAATGACAATTATGTTACTACATTTACACTTGAACTTACCTCGGTACAAAATGTTAGAAATCGAGCCTATTCCTCGTAAACTTTATTTTTCCCTCGATCACGACTCGAATCTTCTTTCTCTTGATCTAAAATAACAAATTTAGCTTATTTAATACTCACATTTATTAAAACAGTCCTTGGCTCAAACTTTGGCAAAATTACATTTTTGCCCCTAAAATTTTACATATTTAAACTTTTGCCCTAAGGCTTGGAAATTAAACTTCATCCTATTTTCTTATGTTTTATGACATTATGATCATTTTTTCCTTCTATGGCAACATTAAATTCTCACTCTAACATTTACTTATAAATATTAGGTATTTTTACCGATTATGTTGTTTTACTCGTTTTCATGTAAAATGGCTTAGCAAAAGTTGTTTAACACAATTTCAAGCTTCATATTCTACCATAAAACATCAAAATAAACACATTTCACCTATGGGTATTTTTCCAAATATAAACCCTAGGTTAAATTATTGCTAGAATAAGCTTAATCAAGTTAGAGGGACTCCAAAAACGGGGCTAAAATGGACTTACAATCGAGCTTGGAAGCTTGAAAAACCCTAGCTATGTCTTCCTCATGTTAAATTCGGCCAAGGAGTTGAAGATGGACAAAAATTGGCTTTTAATTTTGTTTTTAATTCATTTTAATAACTAAATGACCAAAATGCCCTTAATTAAAAACTGTGGTATTTTATCTTCCTTTAGGTATTTTTGCTCAAACTAGTATAATGGTCTAATTACTATCCCAGGACCTCCACTTTAAAAACCCATTACTTGTAACACACCTATCCCGTAATCATCGCCGGAATAGGTAAGGGCCATTACCGGACTTGTAACTCATGTCAGAATAGTAAAATTTTGAACTTTTTCTTGAAATAAAGATCATTCATTTAAATAAGTACTAAGCACAGCCAGGGATAAAATTTAAACTTCTCTAAGTAAACATTCAAAGATGCCATTTTCGCATGGCTTATATACATTAACCAAAATATTCTTCCGCCACTAGTCTATTCTATACATGCCATAAGATAATCCAAAACATAGCAGTACCAAGCAGTGGATAGTGATAGTGTGACAAGTTGCTGACGATCCCCAAGCAAAAGGCCAAATTCAACAATTTATAAAACAGAGAAACATAACAACAGAGTAAGGTTTTATAAGCTTAGTAAGTCTTAAGCAAATTAAAAAAAAAAAAAACTCTTGAACTCAAATATAACCAATTTGTTTATTTGATTCATATATATATCATTTCATTTCATATCTATAGTTACCCTCATCGGTCAAGTCAAAATGTATATCTCCCAATATCCTATAATATTTCTCCATAACTGTATACCCACATATTCATATGGCATTTTCATATTTGCTTTCCACTTTACAATCATGTTTTAATTCTGATGGGTCTAACATGTACAAGTATTTATCACATACCTGACCAACCAAATTAAAGTCGATCTTACGAATTCTCATATAACCTCTTTCTAGGTATAACGCCTTTTGGCGAATATACACAATTACGTAATACACAATAAGTAGATAAATTCTCACTTGATAGTGATCTCTTATAAACATAGGTACATTACATATTTTCACCTAACTTTTCACATTGACCAAATGCAATAATCATAGAAACAGTCTTATTGTTTTACTCACATATGCATCACATAACAACCTTGTGATTTAATTCAAATCAAGCTTAAATATAAGCTCGAATACATACTGTCCAACTTAACGCATTGAACGTATTTATTAACAATTGTTACTGTGAAGTCATATAATCTTACGCTTTACTCGAATCATCAGTGAGACCTTTAGCTCGGATAATCCCCACACGTAGTCATCGGGTCTTACCAGGAATATATTTCCAAGTTTCATGTACATTTAATCCCATGTTACAACATTCACATCGACTATCATATTTGTAATTCATTTGCCTCATCAAATATCTACTAATACACACCTTTCACAATTTGTTATTCGGCCACAATATATATACACATCTCATACATATTTCACATTAGCCATTTGGCTTTACCACATATGCATGGCTCATACATATTTCACATTAGCCTTTCGGCTTTACCACATATATATATCTTGTACATCAATTTCATCATAACAAAATTGACTAGGTATACTAGTCATTTACGGCTTATAGCCTCACTTTAATACGGATCCGGTACTTTGATTAAATTTTAATTGATAGTTTATAAGCAACTCAAACAGTTTTATCAATGTTTACTACTTAATCACAAATTCACTACAAGCTGTTTTTCCCGAGCAACAGTCACTAAATCATTTATAACTGGAGCTACGAAACTCCAAATTAAGTGCCGTTAATTTTTCCTGAAAATAGACTCATATATATTTTATCCATAAAATTTTCAGAATTTTTGGTTTGGCAAATCAATACCAGATTTTTCTTAAAGTTTTCCCTTGTTTCACTATTTGACTAGTCTGACCATTCTTCACTACGAATCAAAATTCTCATTGTACAGAATTCAAAATATATTCTTGTTTATTTCATTTGAAACTAGACTCATTAAGGAGTCTAAGCATATAAACTTCATCTTATAACCATTTTTTTACAATTTATAATGATTTTATAAAAACAGAACAGGGGATCTAGAAGTCATTTTGACCCTGTCCCACATCACTTCAAATATCTTATTATAGGAAATTCTTTTGCTTACACGGTTTCTTTTATAAGAAACTAGACTTATTAAGCTTTAATTACATAATTTATTCAACTTCTAACTCAACTCCCAAAATTTATGGTGATTTTCCAAAATCACGTTACTGCCGCTGTCCCAAGCAGATTTTGTGACAGCCCAAAATTGACCCTAGTCGGGGTGTGGTTTCGGGACCACAAAACCGAGGCATAAAAATAATTTATAATTTATTTTGATGCCTATAATATGTGTTAATTCATGTGTGACATTTTTGATGTTTCGATTTAGAGTTATAAATGTGAATTTCACTAGAAAGGACCTAGTAGTAAACTTTGAAAGTATGATGGGGAAATGTGTGATGACTAGTTGATAATGCATGCAAAAATAAGGATTTGCATGTCAAATTTTCCCCTAACATGAAGTGGCCGGCCATGACAAGAGGGTATGGGCTAAACATGTCATGAAACATGTTTTGTTGGTGCATTAGGGTGAAATAATAAACAAAGGTGTATGGGTGATAAAAGAATGAAAAAAAATGTGTGTGAGTGTGGTATTCCCCCCTTGCCGTGAGTTGAGAAAGAAGGAAGAAAAAAATTGTTGTGTTCATCCTTTCTCATCTTTTGGCGAAAATCATAAGGAGGAAGAAAGGATTTTTGCTCCATTTTGGTTTAAGAAGAGAACTAGAAGGAGATTTGGCCATACTTGTACCAAGATTAAGGTATGTATGAGGTTGTGTCATGAGTTTCATGCATGTTTTAGTTGCTAACTTGATGTTCATGTTAGCCCATGGTTCAAATCCTTGTTGTGCCATGGAAATGGTATTTGGCCAAGGTTGATATTGTGTTAAAGCCATTGCATGCTAAATGTGAAGCTTGTTGATGATGCATGTAATGAAGGATTGACTACTCTTGAAATTTCTTTTTAGTATTCTTGAGTAGGACATTGAATTCTTTGTTTAACCATGACCAAAGTTAAAAGGGTATGGTTGTGATGTATTCGCCATGGTGCATTCATGAGCATGATTTATGCTTGTTACTTGATTGGTAAAATTTGTGTTTGGATGGGTATGAACCCCTTGAGATTGACCTTGCACCTATATGTGTGTATATGTTTGCACATGATGTTTTGATTATGAAGTAAGTGATAAATATGTTTGTTTAAGGAAGAAAATGTTGAAGAATGGTTGTGAAATTGCAAGTACATTCGGCCTAGTACACATATGATGTGAAAATCTTGGAATTTATTGTTGATTTGGTGCAAGAATGACTAAGTATAATCGACCATATGAGTGCTTGATGCTATATTATAAGTATTGAGCTACAATATGTAAAGCATTAGCTAGTAAAATGTGTGCCATTCATGTGTGGTGTTAAACATGTAATTGGCCTCAACATCAACATGCATAATCGGCCATGAATGAGTACCTAATAGGTTGTGTTGTTCGGTCATGAGTAAGCATGTTGAAGGCTTTGTGTGTTGAGTCGATTCATGAATTCCGTACTTATGTGACTTTAATGTCTAGTGAATATATGTGGGCTAAGTGCCTTGAGTTCTTCTTTTCGATACTCAAATGATTGAATCAAATTATTTGTTAAATTAAGCTCAAGAGCAAAGGGGGACCAAATCCGATAAAGGGAAGGAAAAAGTAGTCGAATAGCCATCGAATCGTTCGACAACATCCGAGGTAAGTTTTGATATCGAAACTTAGATTTTGATTCGATTGAATGAAGTAATAAGCAATCGAAATTGTGCCCTTGTATATGGCCATTGAGCGAAATGATATTTTGATTAAGTAAAATGTGCATAAAAGTTTGTTATGAAATTGAAACAAAGATGTGAATGAATGTGCGAATTGTGATATCCGGGCTAAGCCCGAAGGCAATTGTGCGAGCTATGATATCCGGGCTAAGCCCGAAGGCAATTGTGCGAGTTGTGATATCCGGGTTAAGTCCGAAGGCATTTGTGCGGTTACCATAACGGGCTATGTCCCGAAGGTGTTTTGAACAGTAGCTATATCCGGATAAACTCGAAGGTATGTGATTTGAAATTTATAAGCTGCTGGAAAATTTTCAGTTAATGCACTTGTGAAATTCCCAACAACAAGGTATGTTTTGTGTGTGCTTTGCACACTATGAGTAAGTCTTGTATGAATATTCGCTCTAATGATAAATGAGCTATCGGCATTAACTAGGCCGTTATTTGTGTATGAATATAAGAGTTGGGATTGTGAAGTAAGCATGTCTTTGAGAAATTGTGCATATGAATTATTGTTTAGCTACTTGAATGCTATGCTTTGGTTGTGTGTATATTATGGCTCAAAACTTACTAAGCATAAATTGCTTACTCCGTTTCTTTGTTTCTCTGTTTATAGATTTTGCTCGTTAGCGATCGGATTCGGGATCATAGAAGTTGAAGTCAACCACACTATCAAAGCCCTTTTTGGTACTCCTTTAGTTGAGTTCGGATATGGCATGTATAGGACTACCCTCGGTTGTTTTTAAGTACTTGTGATGTATATGTGTACGGCCATGCGAAAATGGTTCGTAATAGTGGAGTATGGAATTAGACCATTTGTGGTTTGTAATTATATTTGGTTTCATGATGTGATTATGGTTTGGAATGAGAGAGTTGGTCACATGATCAGCCATTGGAATGGCTAAATATGATCATATGTGGACCTAAGTATGACTAGACTATAGTTGGTTCATGGGAACTACAATATAGGTAAAGCCTACCTTAAAAACAGATGCTGCCAGCTGCAGTGATGTGGATGTGGAAAATCACCAAAATTTTTAGGAACGGTGTTAAATAGTGAATAAATTATGTGATCGAACCTTGACGAGTCTATTTTCATATGAAAGTAACGAAACGATCATATGAACAGTATACCGAGAGATATTAAAGTTCTCGTGAGACAGGGCCAGAACGGTTTCTGGGTCCCCTGTCGAGTCTTTGAAAATTTACCATAAACTATCCAGAATGAATTAGAAGTCATACCTTATATGTGCAGATTCCTTTTTGAGTCTAGTTTCATTAGAAACAAACGGCATCAGTATTGAAACCCTGTACAGAGAGGTATTCAAGTTGTAACGCGCAAAGGTCAGTGTAGTCGACCCCTGTAACATGGGTGACTTTAACTAATAAACTGTACCAATTGGCCCGACCAAAAATTCTAGAAATAAATCCATGGATGGATATATGAGTCTAAATTCAGGGAAAATTTACGGAATCAGTTTCCGAGTTGTGAAACTCGAGATATGATTTTAAGGCGACAGCGATGCAGTTTTCAGCTTGCCTGGAATGTCAAATTGGTCGGTGCCATAAGTGGTTTTGGCTTGTTAGCCTCGTGTCCGACACGCAGCGGTCTCGGGTTCGGGTGTTACAATTTTATTGGTATCGAGCTACGGTTTAGTCGATCCTAGGACTACCGTGATATGTTTGGGGTCTAGCTATACATGCCATTAAGTGATAAATTGATAGTGTGGTGATTTCTGACAATTTGAGTTTGTGTTTGTTTATAGCAATGGATCCCGATCCCAACCGAGCAATAGCTGATGATGTGGAGAGTGTGGTGCCTGCTCCCGCGCAAGGGACAGCGCCGGCGGACTCTCAACCTATTGCCAGCAATCCGAATGATGAGGCTAAGCAAGCCTTTTATAGTGTGATGAATGATTGGTTTAACCAATATATTCGAACTAACACGGCTGTTCCACAACCTCCATTCCCGACTAATACAACCCCAAGACCTAAAATACCTCCGTGAATCGACCAAATAAGGTCAAGTAAGCCCCAATCGACAAATTCGTAAACATGGGGCCACTGAATTCAAAGCTACGGATAGCGACGATGCCGAGCAAGCTGAATTTTGGTTGGACAACACTATCCGGTGCTCGATGAGCTATCTTGTACACCGATGAGTGCTTAAAGTGTACCATCTCCTTGCTACGCGATTCCGCCTACTATGGGTGGAGTACTCGACTTCACAGTGCCTAGAGAGCAAGTAACTTGGGAGTTCTTTCTAACCGAGTTCAAAGAAGTATATCGATCGAGATTTATGGATCGAAACGAAAGGAATTCCTTGATCTTAAGCAAGGTTCCATGTCGATTACCGACTACGAACAAAAATTTGTGAGGCTTAGCCAGACGCTGTGGCAGTGCATTTCTTCGTCGTGATGTGTAAACGCTCCGAAGATGGACTGAACGATGATATAAGCTGTATGTTGGCATTTTGGAAATCCGAGAGTTTGTGGCTCTTGTCGAGCGAGCGTGCAAAGCCGAGGAGCTTAGTATGGAGAAAAGAAAAGTGAAGTGGGAGCAAGGAGTTTCAGTAAGAGGTCTTGGGAAGCCCTTCCCACATCATCAAAGAAATTTAGAGATGGCTTAGGCGGTCTAGAGACATTTCGGCCTTTTCTAGACGAGACCGCGATCGACCCCCTATGGGCACGCGAGTCACTTGATCGCCGGTGTTGGCAATGATCGTCGAGACGAACGGAGTGCCAACATTGTGGCAAGTGGCATTCTAGGAGTTGTAGATTCCGTGACCGCTCTGTTACAAGTGCGGATCGGTCGATCATTTCATTAAGGATTGCCCGAGTTTATCTGAACAAAGCGTAAATCAAAGTGGGAACCCGGTGCTACCACAACTCGAGGTGGGCCACCTAGAAATATGGGCAATGCTAGTGGCGGTCGAGAGGATCTAGAGATGCTACCATCGGATCCGAGGCTCGTGCTCTGCTAAGACTTGTGCCATACGCGCAAGCGTGAGGATGCTTCCTCGCCGGATGTTATTACCGGTACTCTTACTCTCCTTTACACTAATGTGATTGCTTTGATTGACCCCGGTCCTACTCATTCTTATATATACGAAACCTTAGCATCCAAAGAAGACTTTGCCCATTGAGTCTCATCGAGTTTGTAATTCAGTGTCAAACCCTTGGGTCATTACGTGCTTGTCAACAAAGTGTGTAAGAAAAGTCCCTAGTATTTCGAGGTTCTTGTTTTCCGTGGACTTGATGCTTTTGCCATTCGATGAATTTGACGTTATTCTTGGTTTGGATTGGTTGACCATGCACGATGTGGTCAGTAAATTGAAAAAGCAAGACCATTGATCGAGGTGTACGAATAACGAGATAATTCGGGTTGAGTCTACGGACTTAAAAGGGTTGCCAACTGTAATATCGCAATGTTGGCCCGTAAATACGTAAGAAAGGGGTGCGAAGCATACCTTGCGTATGTTCTAGATGACAAGGAGTTAGAAAAGAAACCCGAATCGTGTCGATGGTTTGTGAATACCGGATGTTTTCCACGAAGAATTGTCGGGTTTACCACTGTTCGAAATAGAGTTTGGCATTGAATTGGTACCGGTACCACTCCAATTTCGATAGCTCCGTATCGTATGTCACCAACGGAATTAAAGGAGTTGAAAGCTCAGTTGCAAGAATTGGTGAATAGAGGTTTTGCTCGCCCAAGTTTTTCACCTTGGGGTGCACCAATGTTGTTTGTGAAAAAGAAGGGTGGAACCATAAGGCTGTGCATCGACTATCGTCGACAATAAAGCGACAATAAAGAACAAATATCCGTTACACGTGGCGATGATTTGTTCGATCAACTGAAGAGAGCCTCAGTGTTCTCGAAAATGGATTTGATGAATCGGATCTTCGAACCATATTTGGATCGGTTCGTAGTCGTGTTCATTGATGACATCTTGGTCTATTCAAGAAATGAGGCCGAACATCTTTGAACACCGAGGTTAGTCTTTGCGAATCTTATGGGATAAGCAATTATATGCTAAGTTCAGCAAGTGTGAGTTCTGGTTAAGAGAGGTTAGCTTCTTAGGACATGTGGTATCTGCATCGGGTATTCGAGTCGACCCAAACAAAATTTCAGCCATACTTAATAGGAAGCCTCCGAGAAATATTACTGAGGTTCGGAGCTTTTTGGGGCTTGCCGATTATTACCGACGATTTGTAAAAAGGTTTCTCAACGATAGCCACGCCAATGACGAAGCTACTCCAAAAGGATGTTAAGTTCGAATGGACGGAGAAATGTCAGAAAAGTTTCGATCAATCGAAAACTTATTTGATGAAGCCCCAATTCTAGTGCAACCCGAATCGGCAAAGAGTTTGTCATCTATAGTGACGCCTCCCTACTTGGGTTAGGTTGCGTATTGATGCAAGAAGGTCGAGTTGTGGCCTATGCGTCGAGGCAATTAAAGCCACATGAGAAAATTTATCCGACCCATGGTCTAGAATTGGCTGCCATCGTATTCGCCTTAAAGATATGGCGACATTACTTATTTGGTGAAAAGTGCCATGTGTATTCGGATCATAAAAGTCTCAAATATTTGATGACTCAAAGAGACTTAAATCTGCGATAAAGACGTTGGCTCGAGCTGTTAAAGGATTATGAGCTGGTCTTTGACTATCACCTGGGAAAGGCGAATGTGGTTGCGGATGCCTTGAGTCGTAAATCATTTTTAGCTTTACGAGCGATGAACGTGCACTTGTCCGTTCGATCCGACAATGTGTTAGTAGCTGAATTGAAAGCCAAACCATTATTGATACGTCAAATTCGTGATGCTCAGAAAGTCGACGATGAGCTGGTTGCAAAACGAGCTGAGTGTGTTCCGAATAAGGAATCGGAGTTTCAAATCGATGATGACGATTGTTTGAGGTTGAGAAATCGTCTGTGTGTTCCAAAGAATTCGGAACATATTTCGATAATTCTGAAAGAAGCCCATTGTAGCCGAATGGCGATCCACCCGGGGAGTACGAAAATGTACAATGATTTGAAACGTCGGTTTTGGTGGCATGGTATGAAACGAGACATCTCCGACGTCGTTTCGAGGTGTTTAATATGTCAACAAGTGAAAGCGGAACATCAAGTGCCTTTAGGATTACTTCAGCCGATCACGATACCCGAGTGGAAATGAGATCGAGTCACAATGGACTTTGTATCCGAACTGCCATTGTCAGCAAGTAAGAAAGATGCGATTTGGGTCATTGTAGATAGATTGACTAAGTCAGATCACTTTGTCCCCGTACGTACGGATTTTTCAATGGACAAACTAGCCGAATTGTACGTTTCTCGGATTGTGAGATTACACGGGGTGCCTATTTCCATCGTGTCGGATAGAGATCCGAGATTTACCTCGTGATTTTGGAAGAAGTTCCGAGAGGCTCTGGGTACGAAGTTGCATTTCAGCACCGCCACCCCCAAACCGATGGTCAATCCGAGCGGATGATTCAGATACTTGAGGATATGTTAAGATGTTGCATCCTCGAGTTCAGTGGTTCATGGGAACGATATTTGCCTTTGATTGAATTCGCTTACAACAATAGTTTTCAATCAAGTATTAAGATGGCACCTTACGAGGCCTTATGCGGGCGTAAATGCCGTACACCATTGTGTTGGACGAAGCTCGGTGAAAGAAAAATTTTCGGGTGGACTTGATTAAAGATGCTGAGCGAAAGTGATAGTGATCCGTGAAAATCAAGATAGCCTCCGATCGTCGAAGTCGACGCGAATCTGAGCGTAAAGACATCGAGCATCGGTGGGAGATAAAGTGTTTCTCAAGGTTTCGCCTTGGAAAAAGATACTCGATTCGCCGTAAGGGCAAGTTGAGCCCGAGGTTCATTGGGCCATATGAGATATCCGAGCGAGTCGGTCCGATTGCATATCGTTTGATTTTTGCCCCTGAACTTGAAAAGATTCACGATGTCTTTCATGTTTCGATGCTTGACGCTATAGATCTGATCCGTCATGACGTAATTAGTCCATCGAGGTTGAAATTCAATCCGATGTGAGTTATGAAGAAGAACCGATTCGTATCCTAGCTCGTGAAGTGAAGGAGTTGCGAAACAAAAGGGTTCCGTTAGTAAAAGTGTTATGGCTCAAACACGGGATGGAAAAAGCTACTTGGGAACCCAAGAGCCCTATGAAAGAGCATTACCCAAACCTATTTACTGGTAAGATTTTCGGGGACGAAAATTTCTGAAGTGGGGGAGAGTTGTGACAGCCCAAAATTGACCCTAGTCGGGGTGTGGTTTCGGGACCACAAAACCGAGGCATAAAAATAATTTATAATTTATTTTGATGCCTATAATATGTGTTAATTCATGTGTGACATTTTTGATGTTTCGATTTAGAGTTATAAATGTGAATTTCACTAGAAAGGACCTAGTAGTAAACTTTGAAAGTATGATGGGGAAATGTGTGATGACTAGTTGATAATGCATGCAAAAATAAGGGATTTGCATGTCAAATTTTCCCCCTAACATGAAGTGGCCGGCCATGACAAGAGGGTATGGGCTAAACATGTCATGAAACATGTTTTGTTGGTGCATTAGGGTGAAATAATAAACAAAGGTGTATGGGTGATAAAAGAATGAAAAAAATGTGTGTGAGTGTGGTATTCCCCCCCGTGAGTGAGTTGAGAAAGAAGGAAGAAAAAAATTGTTGTGTTCATCCTTTCTCATCTTTTGGCCGAAAATCATAAGGAGGAAGAAAGGGATTTTTGCTCCATTTTGGTTTAAGAAGAGAACTAGAAGGAGATTTGGCCATACTTGTACCAAGATTAAGGTATGTATGGGGTTGTGTCATGAGTTTCATGCATGTTTTAGTTGCTAACTTGATGTTCATGTTAGCCCATGGTTCAAATCCTTGTTGTGCCATGGAAATGGTATTTGGCCAAGGTTGATATTGTGTTAAAGCCATTGCATGCTAAATGTGAAGCTTGTTGATGATGCATGTAATGAAGGATTGACTACTCTTGAAATTTCTTTTTAGTATTCTTGAGTAGGACATTGAATTCTTTGTTTAACCATGACCAAAGTTAAAAGGGTATGGTTGTGATGTATTCGCCATGGTGCATTCATGAGCATGATTTATGCTTGTTACTTGATTGGTAAAATTTGTGTTTGGATGGGTATGAACCCCTTGAGATTGACCTTGCACCTATATGTGTGTATATGTTTGCACATGATGTTTTGATTATGAAGTAAGTGATAAATATGTTTGTTTAAGGAAGAAAATGTTGAAGAATGGTTGTGAAATTGCAAGTACATTCGCCTAGTACACATATGATGTGAAAATCTTGGAATTTATTGTTGATTTGGTGCAAGAATGACTAAGTATAATCGGCCATATGAGTGCTTGATGCTATATTATAAGTATTGAGCTACAATATGTAAAGCATTAGCTAGTAAAATGTGTGCCATTCATGTGTGGTGTTAAACATGTAATTGGCCTCAACATCAACATGCATAATCGGCCATGAATGAGTACCTAAGAGGTTGTGTTGTTCGGTCATGAGTAAGCATGTTGAAGGCTTTGTGTGTTGAGTCGATTCATGAATTCGTACTTATGTGACTTTAATGTCTAGTGAATATATGTGGGCTAAGTGCCTTGAGTTCTTCTTTTCGATACTCAAATGATTGAATCAAATTATTTGTTAAATTAAGCTCAAGAGCAAGGGGACCAAATCCGATAAAGGGAAGGAAAAAGTAGTCTAATAGCCATCGGAATCGCTTCGACAACATCCGAGGTAAGTTTTCGAGTATCGAAACTTAGATTTTGATTCGATTGAATGAAGTAATAAGCAATCGAAATTGTGCCCTTGTATATGGCCATTGAGCCGAAATGATATTTTGATTAAGTAAAATGTGCATAAAAGTTTGTTATGAAATTGAAACAAAGATGTGAATGAATGTGCGAATTGTGATATCGGGCTAAGCCCAAGGCAATTGTGCGAGCTATGATATCCGGCTAAGCCGAAAGGCAATTGTGCGAGTTGTGATATCCGGGTTAAGTCCGAAGGCATTTGTGCGGGTTACCATAACCGGGCTATGTCCCAAGGTGTTTTGAACAGTAGCTATATCCGGATAAACTCCGAAGGTATGTGATTTGAAATTTATAAGCTGCTGGAAAATTTTCAGTTAATGCACTTGTGAAATTCCCAACAACAAGGTATGTTTTGTGTGTGCTTTGCACACTATGAGTAAGTCGTATGAATATTCGCTCTAATGATAAATGAGCTATCGGCATTAACTAGGCCGTTATTTGTGTATGAATATAAGAGTTGGGATTGTGAAGTAAGCATGTCTTTGAGAAATTGTGCATATGAATTATTGTTTAGCTACTTGAATGCTATGCTTTGGTTGTGTGTATATTATGGCTCGAAACTTACTAAGCATAAATTGCTTACTCCGTTTCTTTGTTTCTCTGTTTATAGATTTTGCTCGTTAGCGATCGGATTCGGGATCATAGAAGTTGAAGTCAACCACACTATCAAAGCCCCTTTTTGGTACTCCTTTAGTTGAGTTCGGATATGGCATGTATAGGACTACCCTCGGTTGTTTTTAAGTACTTGTGATGTATATGTATGCGGCCATGCGAAAATGGTTCGTAATAGTGGAGTATGGAATTAGACCATTTGTGGTTTGTAATTATATTTGGTTTCATGATGTGATTATGGTTTGGAATGAGAGAGTTGGTCACATGATCAGCCATTGGAATGGCTAAATATGATCATATGTGGACCTAAGTATGACTAGACTATAGTTGGTTCATGGGAACTACAATATAGGTAAAGCCTACCTTAAAACAGATGCTGCCAGCTGCAGTGACGTGGATGTGGAAAATCACCAAAATTTTTAGGAACGGTGTTAAATAGTGAATAAATTATGTGATCGAACCTTGACGAGTCTATTTTCATATGAAAGTAACGAAACGATCATATGAACAGTATACCGAGAGATATTAAAGTTCTCGTGAGACAGGGCCAGAACGGTTTCTGGGTCCCCTGTCGAGTCTTTGAAAATTTACCATAAACTATCCAGAATGAATTAGAAGTCATACCTTATATGTGCAGATTCCTTTTTGAGTCTAGTTTCATTAGAAACAAACGGCATCAGTATTGAAACCCTGTACAGAGAGGTATTCAAGTTGTAACGCGCAAAGGTCAGTGTAGTCGACCCCTGTAACATGGGTGACTTTAACTAATAAACTGTACCAATTGGCCCGACCAAAAATTATAGAAATAAATCCATGGATGGATATATGAGTCTAAATTCAGGGAAAATTTACGGAATCAGTTTCCGAGTTGTGAAACTCGAGATATGATTTTTAAGGCGACAGCGATGCAGTTTTCCAGCTTGCCTGGGAATGTCAAATTGGTCGGTGCCATAAGTGGTTTTGGCTTGTTAGCCTCGTGTCCGACAATCCAGCGGTCTCGGGTTCGGGTGTTACAATTTTATTGGTATCGAGCTACGGTTTAGTCGATCCTAGGACTACCGTGATATGTTTGGGGTCTAGCTATACATGCCATTAAGTGATAAATTGATAGTGTGGTGATTTCTGACAATTTGAGTTTGTGTTTGTTTATAGCAATGGATCCCGATCCCAACCGAGCAATAGCTGATGATGTGGAGAGTGTGGTGCTGCTCCGCGCAAGGGGCAGCGCCAATGACTCTCAACCTATTGCCAACAATCCGAATGATGAGGCTAAGCAAGCCTTTTATAGTGTGATGAATGATTGGTTTAACCAATATATTCAACTAACACTACTGTTCCACAACCTCCATTCCCGACTAATACAACCCCAAGACCTAAAATACCTCCCAGAATCGACCAAATAAGGTCAAGTAAGCCCCAATCGACAAATTAAGTAAACATGGGGCCACCGAATTCAAAGCTACGGATAGCGACGATGCCGAGCAAGCTGAATTTTGGTTGGACAACACTATCCGGTGCTCGATGAGCTATCTTGTACACCCGATGAGTGCTTAAAGTGTACCATCTCCTTGCTACGCGATTCCGCCTACTATGGGTGGAGTACTCTGACTTCTGTTGTGCCTAGAGAGCAAGTAACTTGGGAGTTCTTTCTAACCGAGTTCCGAAAGAAGTATATCAGTCAGAGATTTATGGATCAGAAACGAAAGGAATTCCTTGATCTTAAGCAAGGTTCCATGTCGGTTACCGACTACGAACAAAAATTTGTGAGGCTTAGCCAGACGCTGCTGAAGTGCATTTCTTGAAGTCGTGATGTGTAAACGCTTCGAAGATGGACTGAACGATGATATAAGCTGTATGTTGGCATTTTGGAAATCCGAGAGTTTGTGGCTCTTGTCGAGCGAGCGTGCAAAGCCGAGGAGCTTAGTATGGAGAAAAGAAAAGCTGAAGTGGGAGCAAGGGAGTTTCGTAAGAGGTCTTCGGGGAAGCCCTTCCCACAGTCATCAAAGAAATTTAGAGATGGCTTAGGCCGGTCTAGAGACATTTCGGCCTTTTCTAGACGAGACCGCGATCGACCCCCCCTATGGGCACGCTGAGTCACTTGATCGCCGATGTTGGCAATGATCGTCGAGACAGAACGGAGTGCCAATATTGTGGCAAGTGGCATTCTAGGAGTTGTAGATTCCGTGACCGCTCCTGTTACAAGTGCGGATCAGTCGATCATTTCATTAAGGATTGCCCGAGTTTATCTGAACAAAACGTAAATCAAAGTGGGAACCCGGTGCTACCACAACTCGAGGTGGGCCACCTAGAAATATGGGCAATGCTAGTGGCGGTCGAGAGGATCTAGAGATGCTACCATCAGATCCGAGGCTCGTGCTCCTGCTAAGACTTGTGCCATACGCGCACGTGAGGATGCTTCCTCGCCGGATGTTATTACCGGTACTCTTACTCTCCTTTACACTAATGTGATTGCTTTGATTGACCCCGGTCCTACTCATTCTTATATATCTGAAACCTTAGCATCCAAAGAAGACTTTGCCCATTGAGTCTACTGAGTTTGTAATTCGGGTGTCAAACCCCTTGGGTCATTACGTGCTTGTCAACAAAGTGTGTAAGAAAAGTCCCCTAGTATTTCGAGGTTCTTGTTTTCCGGCGGACTTGATGCTTTTGCCATTCGATGAATTTGACGTTATTCTTGGTTTGGATTGGTTGACCATGCACGATGTGGCTGTAAATTGAAAAAGCAAGACCATTGATCTGAGGTGTACGAATAACGAGATAATTCGGGTTGAGTCTACGGACTTAAAAGGG
Source organism: Gossypium arboreum (assembly GCF_025698485.1). Classification (NCBI taxonomy): domain Eukaryota; kingdom Viridiplantae; phylum Streptophyta; class Magnoliopsida; order Malvales; family Malvaceae; genus Gossypium; species Gossypium arboreum. The sequence continues at coordinate 11,252,886 of NC_069076.1, forward strand.
TTGCCAACTGTAATATCAGCAATGTTGGCCCAGAAATACGTAAGAAAGGGGTGCGAAGCATACCTTGCGTATGTTCTAGATGACAAGGAGTTAGAAAAGAAACCCGAATCAGGTCGTTGGTTTGTGAATACCCGGATGTTTTCCCTGAAGAATTGTCGGGTTTACCACCTGTTCGGGAAATAGAGTTTGGCATTGAATTGGTACCTGGTACCACTCCAATTTCGATAGCTCCGTATCGTATGTCACCAACGGAATTAAAGGAGTTGAAAGCTCAGTTGCAAGAATTGGTGAATAGAGGTTTTGCTCGCCCAAGTTTTTCACCTTGGGGTGCACCAGTGTTGTTTGTGAAAAAGAAGGGTGGAACCATAAGGCTGTGCATCGACTATCGTCAGCTTAATAAAGCGACAATAAAGAACAAATATCCGTTACCGCGTAGCGATGATTTGTTCGATCAAGCTGAAGGAGCCTCGGTGTTCTCGAAAATGGATTTGATGAATCGGATCTTGGACCATATTTGGATCGGTTCGTAGTCGTGTTCATTGATGACATCTTGGTCTATTCAAGAAATGAGGCCGAACATCTTTGAACACCGAGGTTAGTCTTGCGAATCTTATGGGATAAGCAATTATATGCTAAGTTCAAAAGTGTGAGTTCGGTTAAGAGAGGTTAGCTTCTTAGGACATGTGGTATCGCATCGGGTATTCGAGTCGACCCAAACAAAATTTCAGCCATACTTAATAGGAAGCCTCAGAAATATTCTTGAGGTTCGGAGCTTTTGGGGCTTGCCGATTATTCTTGACGATTTGTAAAAGGTTTCTCAACGATAGCCACGCCAATGACGGCTTACTCCAAAAGGATGTTAAGTTCGAATGGACGGAGAAATGTCAGAAAAGTTTCGATCAACTGAAAACTTATTTGACTGAAGCCCCAATTCTAGTGCAACCCGAATCTGGCAAAGAGTTTGTCATCTATAGTGACGCCTCCCTACTTGGGTTAGGTTGCGTATTGATGCAAGAAGGTCGAGTTGTGGCCTATGCGTCGAGGCAATTAAAGCCACATGAGAAAATTTATCCGACCCATGGTCTCGAATTAGCTGCCATCGTATTCGCCTTAAAGATATGGCGACATTACTTATTTGGTGAGAAGTGCCATGTGTATTCGGATCATAAAGTCTCAAATATTTGATGACTCAAAGAGACTTAAATCTGCGATAAAGACGTTGGCTCGAGTGTTAAAGGATTATGAGTTGGTCTTTGACTATCACCGGAAAGGCGAATGTGGTTGCGGATGCCTTGAGTCGTAAATCATTTTTAGCTTTACGACGATGAGCGTGCACTTGTCCGCTCGATCCGACAATGTGTTAGTAGCTGAATTGAAAGCCAAACCATTATTGATACGTCAAATTCGTGATGCTCGAAAAGTCGACGATGAGCTGGTTGCAAAACGAAATGAGTGTGTTCGAATAAGGAATCGGAGTTTCAAATCGATGATGACGATTGTTTGAGGTTGAGAATCGTCGTGTGTTCCAAAGAATTGAACATATTTCGATAATTCGAAAGAAGCCCATTGTAGCGAATGGCGATCCACCCGAGAGTACGAAAATGTACAATGATTTGAAACGTCGGTTTTGGTGGCATGGTATGAAACGAGACATCTCCGATGTCGTTTGAGGTGTTTAATATGTCAACAAGTGAAAGCGGAACATCAAGTGCCTTGAGATTACTTCACCGATCACGATACCCGAGTGGAAATGAGATCGAGTCACAATGGACTTTGTATCCGAACTGCCATTGTCAGCGAGTAAGAAAGATGCGATTTGGGTCATTGTAGATAGATTGACTAAGTCAGATCACTTTGTCCCCGTACGTACGGATTTTTCAATGGACAAACTAGCCGAATTGTACGTTTCTCGGATTGTGAGATTACACGGGGTGCCTATTTCCATCGTGTCGGATAGAGATCCGAGATTTACCTCGTGATTTTGGAAGAAGTTCCGAGGCTCTGGGTGCAGTTGCATTTCAGACCGCCACCCCAAACCGATGGTCAATCCGGCGGATGATTCGAGATACTTGAGGATATGTTAAGATGTTGCATCCTCGAGTTCGATGGTTCATGGGAGCGATATTTGCCTTTGATTGAATTCGCACAACAATAGTTTTCAATCAAGTATTAAGATGGCACCTTACGAGGCCTTATGCGGGCGTAAATGCCGTACACCATTGTGTTGGACGAAGCTCGGTGAAAGAAAAATTTTCGGGTGGACTTGATTAAAGATGCTTTGAATGAAAAGTGATAGTGATCCGTGAAAATCAAGATAGCCTCCGATCGTCGAAGTCGACGCGAATCTGAGCGTAAAGACATCGAGCATCGTGGGAGATAAAGTGTTTCTCAAGGTTTCGCCTTGGAAAAAGATACTCGATTCGGTAGTAAGGGCAAGTTGAGCCCGAGGTTCATTGGGCCATATGAGATATCCGAGCGAGTCGGTCCAGATTGCATATCGTTTGATTTTTGCCCCCGAACTTGAAAAGATTCACGATGTCTTTCATGTTTCGATGCTTCGACGCTATAGATCTGATCCGTCAGCGTAATTAGTCCATC